>NC_041382.1:416001688-416026996 GCF_002162155.2 Triticum dicoccoides
GTGAAGCCAAAGTTAGTCGACGGGGAACAAGTGGAGTGCGGCGGTGTTGTAGTAAGACGGCTTACCAACACTCCCTGGCCAAAAGGCTCTTTCACCGAAGCTTCCAATCAATGGCAGCGAGAGTGGTTTTACGTTACGGAACCCCGTAGCACCAAGTGGGCCGCTACACCTACGTTCCGTTCCGTCCCTCCATTACAGATTGCATCATGAGTCAATAAGGGGCTGGACTGGGGATCAGTTGATGAAGTGCGACTCTATAGAGCCTCATCCGAGCCCTCCTCAGGAGGGACATCAATCTTGTCAACGTGATTCAAGTAATGCTGATCCGCCGAATCCTGCCATGCCAGCGTAGGCCTCTCCGCATGTGGGAGTTTAATCCGGAAGGGCCACAAACCCTCCAACACTTCTTCGGTGCTACGCACAAAGGGATGTGGAAGATGTTTTTTGGGAAACGAAAACATTGGCCGGACACCTCCGAAGACGTCGGCCTTGACTACAACCGTCCGAACACCCCGGTAAGCACTTGTCTTTCGAACACTTTGTAGTTAAGTATGTCGTGGTATGTTACTGAGCAAACTATATTCTTTCAGGGATGGATAAATAAAGCGGAACTAATTAGGTGTTCAGCCCCCCTCCCTGAAGCTTTAGCGGATCCCGTATTAACAAGGATGCTGGCCCCTGCACCATACTAGATGTCTGCGAAGGAGGACAAGACGGGGAGCGGGAGGACCAAAGAAGGCCTCCATCCCAAAGATATTTTAGACACCGTGTCCGGGGAGATGAAAATCCCATCGCTCGAAGGCAAAAGTAAAGGAGAAGCCAACATTCATTCCCCCTATGGTAAGAAAAGGGCCGTCTCCGAAGATTGGGAAGGAAAGGCTCCCAAGCGAGGTAAGATGCCCCTGTCAGGTGACTCGGGCTTGAAGGACGACATTATCGCGCAGTCCTCCAGTGAGGCCAAACCTAAATCATAAGTGAACAAGGGTGTTTTACACATACTTCGTTCCTCTCCTGTGACCAGGGTAACATCTAAAATGTATGATTTTTTGCAGCTCGGCGCACAATCTTTCTCAACAATCAACTTCCTCGGGAGATCTTCTCCCAAAGATGATGGAAAGCGAGATACCTCCACCAGTCTCCTCGCCCAATAAGGCGGATGATTTCGAGGTGTCATCCCAGAGGGTTTCTCCTAATCCGCAAGTGATGTGAGGTGTGATGAAAACACGAACCGAATATGATACTTTGGAAGCCCAGGGTCCAGGGGCCAACAATAAAGGCCCCGAACTGTCCAACTTTTAGCCGGAGACAACTCCGGGGGCGAATGAACGAATCCATTTGAAGGAGGGCCGTTGTCGGTGTCAAAACCGGCGGATCTCAGGTAGGGGGTCCCGACCTGTGCGTCTAGGCTGGATGGTAACAGGAGGCAAGGGACACGAAGTTTTACCCAGGTTCGGGCCCTCTTGATGGAGGTAAAACCCTACGTCCTGCTTGATTAATATTGATGCTATGGGTAGTACAAGAGTAGATCTACCACGAGATCGGAGAGGCTAAACCGTAGAAGCTAGCCTATGGTATGATTGTTGTTCTGTATGTTGTCCTACGGACTAAAACCCTCCGGTTTATATAGACACCGGAGAGGGTTAGGGTTACACAAAGTCGGTTACAATGGTAGGAGATCCACATATCCGTATCGCCAAGCTTGCCTTCCACGCCAAGGAAAGTCCCTCTCGGACACGGGACGAAGTCTTCAATCTTTGTATCTTCATAGTCCAGGAGTCCGGCTGAAGGTATAGTCCGGCCATCCGGACACTCCCTAATCCAGGACTCCCTCAGTAGCCCCTGAACCATGCTTCAATGACGACGAGTCCGGCGCGCAGATTGTCTTCGACATTGCAAGGCGGGTTCCTCCTCCAAGTACTTCATAGAAGATTTTGAACACAAAGATAGTGTCCGGCTCCGCAAAATAAGTTTCCACACATTGCCATAGAGAGAATAATATTTACACAAATCTAATCTGCTGACGTATTCCGTAGTGTGACATCGCACCACGGCCAAGCCTTTATTCGAATCATTTTATTACCCCACCTCAGCGTGTCATGCAAGGCGGTTTCCTTGGCACGCCTTGTTAAAGCAGAGATCGTGTCCCCTTATTCCAGGATTCTCATCGATACGGGCGTGGGTAACCCAACCGCTTCTAGGACTCCTAGACTATAGGCAAGTCCAAACGACCACGGAGAGGACGCTTGATATTCACCCTCTTTATAAAGGGACAAGGCTTTTATTTCTTCCCTCCCGTGCTCAATCGAATCCTTACCCCACCTCAAGCTCAAACACCCAAAGTTCAGGTCAGGTGCTCCGAACCTTCAATCATGTCCGGATCTAGCCTTCAAGGCCGATGGATGCCTTCCTCCATCACGGAAGAAGACATCAAAAAGTTGAGGGAGGCCAGATATCTGACCGCCGAGGTTTCGCATCGGCTGCCTGCCCGAGGGCAGGCTGTCCCCTCCCCCGAACCCAACGAGAACGTTGTATTCGTCTCCCACTTCCTCCGAGGTCTAGGCCTTGCTCTGGATCCTTTCATCAGGGGTTTGATGTTTTTTTACAGGCTAGATTTCCATGATCTAGCTCCGGACTCCTTTCTTCATATCACGACATTTATTGTCGTGTATGAGGCCTTCCTCCGGGTTACCCCTCACTTTGGCCTGTGGCTCAAGACCTTTGAAGTAAAGCCGAAGATGATCGAGGGGCAACATGCAGCGTGCGGAGGTGCCTCAATATTCAAGATGACGGGAGCTCCATAGCCCAAAGGTTCCATTCTAGAGGTGCCTGAATTGTGGCAACAGGAGTGGTTCTACATCACGGCTCCTAGAAGTGCCAAGTGGGTGGCCGCCCCTGTTTTCCGCTCAGGCCCTCCACCACAAGTAATGTCATGGATCAGCAGAGGTCCGAGCTGGGGTCCAGCCAAGGACGTGCCTATACTGCAAAGCCGCATTCGAGATCTCTTCAGTGGAGATTTTAGTTTGGTTGCAGTAATACAAGTTATGCTAGTTCGTCAAGTCCAGCCTTGCAAACGTCGGCCCCTTCGCTTGTGGGAGTCCAATCTCGAGGGACCGCGTGTCATTCAAAATTTCCTCGGCCTGACGGATGAGGAGATGTACAAGTCATTCTTCGGACCTCAGGTAGAGTGTCCGGAAATCACCGAGGATGTGGACCTGAGAAGTAATCGCGCCGCCGAACAGGTAATGAATCTTTCGGCCGATCATACTATCTCTCATTTGTTACGAAGTTATTTCTGAGAGTTTGCTTTTTGACCAGGACTGGCTAACAAAGGCGAAGTTGATTCGGTGTTCGGCCCCCCTCCCTGAGGGTTTGGACAATCCGGTATTGGAAAAGATGCTCCAGGTCGCACCTTGCCCGGAGCCCTTGAAGGAAGATACTGGGGAGGATAATACGGGCAGACGCGGGCCCCCAACGCTGCCCATTTTAACCGAGGGAGCGAGCGTCTCCATGAAGGAAGACGACCGGAGGAGGAAAAGGACCGCGCCCGGGGATTCGGAAGCCGAAGCTTCCAAACAGGAGAAGAAGTCTCCCACAGAGGGTCCTACCTTGGGGGGTGCTTTTGCCGCACAAAGTCCGCGGGGGATCAATTCTCCAGCGAGTCGTAAGTGACCCGAAATACCTTAATAGTACAGGTATGCCATCTTTTTCTTCTGAGAAAATAACCACCGCATATATCTTTGCAGTTCGGGCCTTAGCCCCTCTCAAATGAACTCGTCTTCGGGGGATCTTCTTCCAGAGATGATGGAGAGCGAAACGCCTCCTCCGGACTCCTCCGCTCCGGAAGTGGGCGACCCCGAAGTGTCGTCGTGGAGGGCCTCTCCGAGTCTGGTGAGGCCAGAAGATAATCCCATTGACCCCCAAGCTCCCAGTGTCCGGCTCCCAAAGAGAGCAGACAAAAGAGTCCGACACCGTCTGGTGTGCGATCGGATGTTCTGAGGGAGTTGGTGGGGCGAGCGGCCATCTCAGATGAACACCGTATGCTGATGAATACAGTGATGGAGAGAATCTCGTCCGCCGAAAGTGGATTGCATGAAGCTTTTATGAGTCTACTGACAGGCTTTGAGGTACGTAAAATAATGTATGATAGTCCTGCACATGCTAGGTGTGCCCTATGTAGATGGTAGCCCCTGAGACTCTGGTTGTCGTCGGAAATGACGACGAACAGAGGATCATATTCCCAGGTAATAACCATACTGCCTCTATGTGCAGGTGATGGAAGCTCCGGTGGCTAGCCGGACTAGCGAGTTTGCCCATTTAAAACGGCAGTTGGATGCGGCAGACGCCGACATCGAGCTTGTTAACAAAAGGCTTGACGAGGCACAGGGTAAGTGTCATTATCTGGTAAACACCACATAGTAAGAGCAGCATGATGCCAGTATCTTTAATATGTTGTGACTGCAGATGGAGCTGCCACTGTTGAAGCCTTGCGGGCAGAACTTGCCCGAGCCAAGGAACAAGCAAGGTTTGGTAATGCGGCTGCTTTGAAGGCGTCCGAAGAGTTGAAAGCCGAGAAGGCCGTTCATGGCGAGAGTCGAGATAAGATGGCCAAGATGGCCATAGAATTAAAAGCCGCCGCCGACCGTTGCCGGGTTCTTGAAAAGGAAAACCTAGCGAAGGCATCGGACCTTGAGAAGGCTGCTGCGACGAGAAAAGACATCCACTCTGCTATGAGGGCAAAGAAGGAGGAGCTGCGGGAAGCCGGGGATATTGTAGCTGGGAAATCCTTTATGTTGCGGAGGAAGTTCGGAGATCCACGGTATGCCCCTCTGGATCGGCTGTGGAGTTCGGAGGATGTGTATATGGATTTGGCGGCGAGCGCTGCCGATGCGGCCAAGTACTTCCAGGGTCAGACGGACCATGAAGTGGACCAGCTGTTTTGGACACAATTCCATTCTCCCAAGCATCCGCTTTCATTGACTGACCAATTAGCCGAATGGGCCGAAGTGAATAGGTTGTCCGGACTCGCCATGAGGTCTGTTGTGGATCAGCTATGGCCGGAAAGGCCAAAACCGAACAGCTATTTCAGCTTGGTGCAGCAGTTCCTTGACATGGTGCCGTGCATTAATGTGATGAAGAGGTCGGCGTGCATAGAGGGCTCATGGATGGCCTTTGCTCGTGTTAAAGCATACTGGGCGGAGATGGATGCTACCACTGTTGTAGCGCGGGATTCGGCCATAGGCCGAATGGTTGCTGAGCACTAATTTGAAGAAGTTCTTGAGGGTGCTTGTTTGATAGAGACCCAGTGCTCAAAAAATATTATGTTTGAGTGATATGTAATCTCATTGTAAGCGAAATGCTTTTATAAATTTTTATAAGGCTATTTTTATACTTTTGCCCGAAAGTAATATGATGCCTCCTGGGCGGCCGTTTATGTATACATGTGTATAACCTGAAAGATTGCAGCCGTCGGCTTCGACCCCCACACATATAATGCGGAGGTGCTCGCAAAAAACACGCGTTCACACTTAACCCAACGTCTTGGTCCTATTAAGGAGGTGATAGCGGAGCGAGCGAGGCAACCGAACTATAATGCTTTAGCACTTTCACTTAGCCATATGAGTTTGACAGTGGGGCTACTAGATAGCCCTCGGTGGCTCCGCACTCTCCCGATCCCGGGGTGCGTACATGCCTGGCCGGAAAACGGCCCTTTGTTAAGGCGGAGGAATTCTAACATTCCAACAGGTCATCGAGTGGTTGACCAGTCTCATGCTATATCATGACAGTCAGTTTTCGGCTTTCTCTACTGAGGTGCTCGTCCGGATGAACAAGGGCACAGTCGCAGTAGTTCTCCTGGTGCTACCTTAGCCGGTAAAGCGGAACATAAGGCACAAAACACAGGAGCTAGGCAAACCCAACATTTGACCAAAGACAATGATTCGGAGCTGATGCATATAGGGCCAAACTCGCGACGCCGACACTCCCTAAGGTATTCGGTCTTTGTGGTATAAACCGGGCCTAAATAATGGCCTTTGTAAGAAGCCCCTTGTGTCCAGGTACGTGCATTGTTCTGGTGTGGCCACATGCCAAGATGCCAACATCCTTCTCAACGGTGGATATGTATCAACAAGAGACAGTAAAAAAGGTTTACGCAGGGTCTTAATCTAAAAAGAATCCTTGGAGCGGGTCCCTGCTGCACGTCTGCGCCTGTGTCTCTGTTGTGCCATATCCTGGACGGGTGTAGCATGATGATCATCTGTAAAAGAGAGGAATTTAGGTGAAAAAGTTGTCGTGCAAAAAGATAGTTTTTAAAGAAACCATGTATAATTCAAGATGAGAAAAAAAATGCCACTTGTCTGCGCGTGTTGAGCCCCTTGTATTGACAAATAGGGGTGTGACCATTTATTCGGCATAAATAGCGTCGCCGGACTTGATTAGTTGTGTCTGAGGTCTTGACGACCTATTGGATGCTTTCGCTGGTCCGGGCGCCTCTAGTGTGCGGCTGCCAAGGCAGCCACACTCTCTTCGGCATGCATAGATCGCTTGATATTTCTGTTCACTGAAATGATGCCATGTGGACCGGGCATCTTGAGTGTGAGGGAGGCGTAGTGTGGTATTGTATTAAAGCGAGCGAAAGCTTCGCGTCCGAGCAGTGCTTGATAGCCACTTTGGAACGGAGCGATGTGGAAGGTTAAATGCTCGCGACGGAAGTTATCGGGGGAGCCAAATATAACTTGTAGTAGGAGGGAGCCCGTACAACGAGCCCCTAGGCCTGGCGTTACTCCTTTAAAGGTAGTATTGCTATGGCGAATTTTTGTTGGGTCTAACCCCATCCCGCGGATTGTATCCTAATATATTAGGTTTAGATTGCTGCCACCGTCCATCAAGACTCGTGTGAAGTGATATCCGCCAATTACTGGGTCTAATACCAGGGTAGCCCATCCTGCGCGTCGGATACTTGCTGAGTAATCGCGATGGTCGAAAGTGATCGGTTGAGACGACCAGTGGCCGGACTTCGCGGTGACAGGCACTTGGGTATATTTTCCTGGGAGTGCCGCGTTGTTTTTTCCCTTGATCATGTGTAACACGTTTACTGTTTTGACCTCTGGTGGAAATTTCTGTTGTTCCCCAGTGTCTTGCTTGGGAGGCTCATCCTCGTCTTCACTTGGTGTATCCTCCCCCTTGTGTACGATGTTGAGCTTGCCGGACTGCTTGAAGACCCAACATTCTCTGTGGGTATGATTAGCAGGTTTACCAGGGGTACTATGGATCTGACATACTTGGTCCAAAATTTTGTTGAGGCTGGACAGTTCATCCCTGGTGCCTTTAGAGGGCGGCTTTTGCTGACCTGGCCGAGAGCTTTTGGATCCGGCGTTTACTGTCGTGCCCTTCGTGCTATCTTCTTTATTCCAGCGTTTGTTATTGTTGTTGCGCCGTGATTTCCCGTTTCCATCTCTAACTTCAGATGTACTGGGGTCGCTGGTGCTGCATCTGGCTAGCCAGCTGTCCTCACCCGCGCAAAAGCGGGTCATGAGGCTTGTCAACGCGGCCATTGTTCTCGGCTTATTTCGGCCGAGGTGTCTGGCGAGCCATTCGTCACGGACGCTATGCTTAAAAGCTGCCAAGGCTTCGGCATCTGGACAGTCGACAATCTGGTTCTTTTTAGTAAGAAACCTGTTCCAAAGCTTTCGGGCTGACTCTCTGGGCTGTTGAGTTATATGACTCAAATCGTCCGCATCCGGAGGTCGGACATAAGTCCGTTGAAAATTTGCCCGAAAGGCGTCTTCGAGCTCTTCCCAACTTCCAATGGAGCTTTCGAGGAGGCCTTTAAGCCAGTGACGAGCTGGCCCTTTGAGCTTGAGGGGTAAGTACTTGATGGCATGGAGATCATCTCCTCGAGCCATATGGATATGAAGGATGTAGTCCTCAATCCAGACCCCAGGGTCTGTTGTTCTGTCGTATGACTCTATGTTTACGGGTTTGAATCCCTCTGGAAATTCATGGTCCAACACCTCATCGGTGAAACATAGGGGGTGTGCGGCACCCCTGTAGCTGGGTGTACCGCGTTGTTCGGATGTTTGTTGTGTTGCATTGTATGCTGGGGCGCGCTTGCGTGGTCCATAGATGGATCTTGTTGCGCCGTCCTTTGGGTGCGAGCCCTCGCATGGCTCGCGTGTTGTATTGTGAGTGACGTTGTATGCCGCTCTGTGTTGGTAGAGGGGTCGTCTATCCGGCCAGGTGGTTGCTTTGTTATTTGGTTGTGGGGGGTCTGAGGCCTCCTCATCGAATTCAGGTAGCAGCTTCCGCTTTGGGTAGCTCTTGGAGGGGTGGTTGTCGCCGTACCTTGCTGCTGTGTTGAGTATTTTATTCCATCTGATTTGGAGTGTGTCTTGTGCAGCCTTGAGCCTTTGCTTCTGCATTTTAAGACTTCTCGCGGTGGCAACAAGCCTTTTACGGGCATTCTGCTGCTCCGGGTGCCTGTGCAGCATTATGTCGTCCGGACTATTATCCTTGATAGAATTTGTTTGTTCAGTTTGATTATCCGGATTGCTGTTGTCCAGCAGCGGTTTGCCCTGCTCCAGCACTGGGTCTGTGTGATCGTTATTTCTGTCGAGGCGGGATTCGGGGCGGTGCTTGCATCGCTGCTTTGACTGCTTCTCGAGGGAACAAGCCTTCGGTGTGTCCTTCCGCTCCTCGTCGTCATCTTTTGGTGCGTCCACCATGTATACGTCATATGATGAGGTGGGCGTCCAGCGCCCTGTGGGCAGTGGTTCTTCTTCGCCTCCCGCATCGTCGTCCATACCATCGATATTTTCAGAGTCGAAGTCGAGCATGTCAGTTAAATCATCGACAGTGGCTACAAAGTGGGTGGTGGGTGGGCGTCGAATTTCTTCGTCTTCCGCATCCCAATCCTGCTGGCCATGATCCGGGCAGGGCTCTCTTGACAAAGAGAGAGACTTTAGTGATTTCATAATATCGCCGAAGGGCGAGTGCTGAAAGATGTCCGCGGCGGTAAACTCCATGATCGGCGCCCAATCGGATTCGATCGGTGGGGGCGTGGAAGGTTCGGATTCCGGGGAGGAGTCTGGCTCCTTGGAGTCATGAGTCTCGTGGAGGGCGGGGCTGGTGTTCGGCTCGATCGTCGTTGGGATCGCAGCCCCCGAGGCGGCGTCCAACCACCCATCCTCGATCGGCACAGTTGGCTTCGAATTAAGGGTCGAAGCCGATGCGGGTGCGGCCTCCAGGGCACTGTTCGGCAGCAGAGCTAGATCATGCCCGTCGTGACAGTGCAACAGGTTCGGCAGTGGCTCGACTCCGTCGAAGATCAAGTCCCCGTGGATGTCAGCCGTGTAGTTTAAACTTCCAAACCTGACCTGACGGCAGGGGCGTAGCTTTCGACCTGCTCCAGATGGCCAAGCAAATTAGCCCGCAGTGCAAAGCCACCGAAGACAGAGATCTGTCCGGGGAGAAAAGTTTCACCCTAGACCGCATCACTATCAATGATAGTAGGAGCCATCAAACCTGAGGGCGACGACATAGAGGAACTCTCAATGAAAGCACCAATGTCGGTGTCAAAACCGGCTGATCTCGGGTAGGGGGTCCCGAACTGTGCGTCTAGGCTGGATGGTAACAGGAGGCAAGGGACACGAAGTTTTACCCAAGTTCGGGCCCTCTTGATGGAGGTAAAACCCTACGTCCTGCTTGATTAATATTGATGATATGGGTAGTACAAGAGTAGATCTACCACGAGATCGGAGAGGCTAAACCCTAGAAGCTAGCCTATGGTATGATTGTTGTTCTGTATGTTGTCCTACGGACTAAAACCCTCCGGTTTATATAGACACCGGAGAGGGTTAGGGTTACACAAAGTCGGTTACAATGGTAGGAGATCCACATATCCGTATCGCCAAGCTTGCCTTCCACACCAAGGAAAGTCCCTCTCGGACACGGGAAGAAGTCTTCAATCTTTGTATCTTCATAGTCCAGGAGTCCGGCTGAAGGTATAGTCCGGCCATCCGGACACTGCCAAATCCAGGACTCCCTCAGTAGCCCCTGAACCAGGCTTCAATGACGACGAGTCCGGCGCGTAGATTGTCTTCGGCATTGCAAGGCGGGTTCCTCCTCCAAGTACTTCATAGAAGGTTTTGAACACAAAGATAGTGTCCGGCTCCGCAAAATAAGTTTCCACACATTGCCATAGAGAGAATAATATTTACACAAATCTAATCTGCTGACATATTCCATAGTGTGACATCGCACCACAGCCAAGCCTTTATTCGAATCGTTTTATTACCCCACCTCAGCGTGTCATGCGAGGCGGTTTCCTTGGCACGCCTTGTTAAAGCAGAGATCGTGTCCCCTTATTCCGGGATTCTCATCGATACGGGCGTGGGTAACCCAACCGCTTCTAGGACTCCTAGACTATAGGCAAGTCCGAACGACCACGGAGAGGACGCTTGATATTCACCCTCTTTATAAAGGGACAAGGCTTTTATTTCTTCCCTCCCGTGCTCAATCGAATCCTTCCCCCACTTCAAGCTCAAATACCCAAAGTTCAGGTCAGGTGCTTCGAACCTTCAATCATGTCCGGATCTAGCCTTCAAGGCCGATGGATGCCTTCTTCCATCATGGAAGAAGACATCAAAAAGTTGAGGGAGGCCAGATATCTGACCGCCGAGGTTTCGCATCGGCTGCCTGCCCGAGGGCAGGCCATCCCCTCCCCCGAACCCAACGAGAACGTCGTGTTCGTCTCCCACTTCCTCCGAGGTCTAGGCCTTGCTCTGGATCCTTTCGTCAGGGGTTTGATGTTTTATTACGGGCTAGATTTCCATGATCTAGCTTCAGACTCCTTTCTTCATATCACGACATTTATTGTCGTGTGTGAGGCCTTCCTCCGGGTTACCCCTCACTTTGGCCTGTGGCTCAAGACCTTTGAAGTAAAGCCGAAGATGATCGAGGGGCAACATGCAGCTTGCGGAGGTGCCTCAATATGCAAGATGACGGGAGCTCCATGGCCCAAAGGTTCCATTCCAGAGGTGCCTGAATTGTGGCAACAGGAGTGGTTCTACATCACGGCTCCTAGAAGTGCCAAGTGGGTGTCCGCCCCTGTTTTCCGCTCGGGCCCTCCACCACAACTAATGTCATGGATCAGCAGAGGTCTGAGCTGGGGTCCAGCCAAGGACGTGCCTATACTGCAAAGCCGCATTCGAGATCTCTTCAATGGAGATTTTAGTTTGGTTGCGGTAATACAAGTTATGCTGGTTCGTGAAGTCCAGCCTTGCAAACGCCGGCCCCTTCACTTGTGGGAGTTCAATCCCGAGGGACCGCGTGTCATTCAAAATTTCCTCGGCCTGACGCACGAGGAGATGTACAAGTCATTCTTCAGACCTCAGGTAGAGTGTCCGGAAATCACCGAGGACGTGGGCCTGAGCAGTAACCGCGCTGCCGAACAGGTAAGGAATCTTCCGGCCGATCATACTATCTCTCATTTGTTACGAAGTTATTTCTGAGAGTTTGCTTTTTGACTAGGACTGGCTAACAAAGGTGAAGTTGATTCGGTGTTCGGCCCCCCTCCCTGAGGGTTTGGACAATCCGGTATTGGAAAAGATGCTCCAGGTCGCACCTTGCCCGGAGCCCTTGAAGGAAGATACTGGGGAGGATAATACGGGCGGAGGCGGGCCCCCAACGCTGCCCATTTTAACCGAGGGAGCGGGCGTCTCCATGAAGGAAGACGACCGGAGGAGGAAAAGGACTGTGCCCGGGGATTTGGAAGCCGAAGCTTCCAAACGGGAGAAGAAGTCTCCCACAGAGGGTCCTACCTTGGGGGGTGCTTTTGCCGCACAAAGTCCGCGGGGGGATCAATTCTCCAGCGAGTCGTAAGTGACTCGAAATACTCTAATAGTACATGTATGCCATCTTTTTCTTCTGAGAAAATAACCACCGCATATATCTTTGCAGTTCGGGCCTTAGCCCCTCTCAAATGAACTCGTCTTCGGGGGATCTTCTTCCAGAGATGATGGAGAGCGAAACGACTCCTTCGGACTCCTCCGCTCCGGAAGCGGGCGACCCCGAAGTGTCGTCGCGGAGGGCCTCTTCGAGTCCGGTGAGGCCAGAAGATAATCCCATTGACCCCCGAAGCTCCCAGTGTCCGGCTCCCGAAGAGAGCAGACAAAAGAGTCCGGCACCGTCTGGTGTGCAATCGGATGTTCTGAGGGAGTTGGTGGGGCGAGCGGCCATCTCAGATGAACACCGTATGCTGATGAATACAGTGATGGCGAGAATCTCGTCCGTCGAAAGCAGATTGCATGAAGCTTTTATGAGTCTACTGACAGGCTTTGAGGTACGTAAAATAATGTATGATAGTCCTGCACATGCTAGGTGTGCCATGTGTAGATAGTAGCCCCTGAGACTCTGGTTGTCGTCGGAAACGACGACGAACAGAGGATCATATTCCCCGGTAATAACCATACTGCCTCTATGTGCAGGTGATGGAAGCTCCGGTGGCTAGCTGGACTAGCGAGTTTGCCCATTTAAAACGGCAGTTGGATGCGGCAGACGCCGACATCGAGCTTGTTAACAAAAGGCTTGATGAGGCACATGGTAAGTGTCATTATCTGGTAAACGCCACATAGTAAGAGCAGCATGATGCCAGTATCTTTAATATGTTGTGACTGCAGATGGATCTGCCACTGTTGAAGCCTTGCGGGCAGAACTTGCCCGAGCCAAGGAACAAGCGAGGTTTGGTAATGCGGCTGCTTTGAAGGCGGCCGAAGAGTTGAAAGCCGAGAAGGCCGCGCATCGCGAGAGCCGAGATAAGATGGCCAAGATGGCCATAGAATTAAAAGCCGCCGCCGACCGTTGTCGGGTTCTTGAAAAGGAAAACCTAGCGAGGGCATCAGACCTTGAGAAGGCTGCTGCGACGAGAAAAGACATCCGCTCTGCTATGAGGGCGAAGAAGGAGGAGCTGCGGGAAGCCGGGGATATTGTAGCTGGGAAATCCTTTATGTTGCGGAGGAAGTTCGGAGATCCACGGTATGCCCCTCTGGATCGGCTGTGGAGTTCGGAGGATGTGTATATGGATTTGGCGGCGAGCGCTGTTGATGCGGCCAAGTACTTCCAGGGTCAGACGAACCGTGAAGTGGACCAGCTGTTTTGGACACAATTCCATTCTCCCAAGCGTCCGCTTTCATTGACTGACCAATTAGCCGAATGGGCCGAACTGAATAGGTTGTCCGGACTTGCCATGAGGTCTGTTGTGGATTAGCTATGGCCGAAAAGGCCAAAACCGAACAGCTATTTCAGCTTGGTGCAGCAGTTCCTTGACGTGGTGCCGCGCATTAATGCGATGAAGAGGTCGGCATGCATAGAGGGCTCACGGATGGCCTTTGCCCGTGTTAAAGCATACTGGGCGGAGATGGATGCTACCGCTGTTGCAGCGCGGGATTCGGCCATAGGCCGAATGGCTGCTGAGCACTACTTTGAAGAAGTTCTTGAAGGTGCGCGGGATTCAGAGGATCAAAAATAGTTATCCAGGGAATAATCTAACTGTTTGGAACATAGGCTATTACCTCCCCTACAACTGCCCGATCCGCAGAGGTTGCGGATCTGCAGCGGAAGATTGATGAGGTGGGTGATGACATCACGCTGATCAATAGGCGTCTTGACGAGGCGCAAGGTATGTTTTCGGGTCAGCCAGTATATTTATGCATGATAATCTGAGCATGAAGTTGGAATTGTATACCGAGACATGCATCACTACAGATGGTGCTGCTGCGGTGGAGGCCCTTCGTGCTTAGCTTTTCCTTGCCAAGGAATGAACCCAGATGAGTAATTTGGCTGCCCATAAGGCGGCTGAAGAGTTAAAAACCGAACAGGCTGTTCGGCGCCTATGTGAGGAAAGAATTACTACCATTGCGCGCAAGCTGGAGGAGGCCACCATCCAGTGCGAATTCCTTGAGAAGGATAACAAGGCCAAAGCGGCCGATGTCGACAAGGCCTTACAAGAGGCGAAACAAGCGAGGCCTGAGTCTAGAGCGGCTCTGGAAGAGATCCGGCAAGCTGGGGAGATAGTGGCTGGTAAGCCTTTCTTGTTACAGACGAAGTTCGAAGATCCGAAGTATTCCCCGCTTAACCAAATGTGGAGTTCTCCGGACACCTTTTTGGACCTACCGAAGAGTGCCTCCGATGCGTCGTAGTTTTACCAAGTGCAGGAAGGGTGCGCCACAGAGAAGCTTTTTTGGTCACAGTTCGGCGCGCCAAAGCGTCAGTTGTTACTAAATGAACAGATGGCCCAGTGGGCCGAGCTCCATAGGATATTTGGTTCCGCCATGAAGGACATCATAGTCCAGCTATGGCCTACTGAGCCCATTCCGAATAGTTACTTCGGTTTGGTGCAGCGGCTTGTGGATGCGGTGCCGCGTATCGACGTCATTAAGCGTTCAACGTGCATTGAAGGTGCACGGATGGCCTTTGCCCGTGTCAAAACATACTGGGCCAAGATGAAGGCCACTGACATTGCAGTGAGGAGTCCCCCCAAGGGTAAGGATCATCACGCACCCGAACATTATTTCGAGGATGTCTTAAAGGGTGCCCGCTTGATAGAGGGCCAGTGCTCGAAAGATATGATATTTGAATGAAATGTATTGAATTGTAAAAGATAGTATGATGATAATATTATGATTTTTGCTTAAAAGTTTTTGGTTCCTCCTGTGCGGCCGTTGTTTGCATAATCTGAAAGTTTTCTAGTCGTCGGCTTCAGCCCCCACATAGAAAATACAGGGGTGTTCGGAAAAGCATATGATCACTCTTAACCCAACGTCTTGGTCCATGAATGGAGGTGTCAATGCAGTGAACGAGGCAACCGGACTATAGGGCGTTAACACTTTCACTTGGCCATAGGAGTTTTATGGTGGGTCTATGATATAAACCCTGGTATGTACGCTGTTATCCCAATGTGGTGCGTTCACATGTATGACTTAAAGAAAGGTCCTTCGTGTAATACGGAGGGAATCGCGAAAGATTCTGATAAGTTGTCAAGTGGTTGACCAGCTCTCGCGGCATCATGACAGTCAGTTTTCGGCTTTCTCTACTGAGGTGCTCGCCTGGGTAAACTAGAGCACAATCGCAGTAGTTCTCCCTTTACTACCTTAGCCGATAGAGCAGAATGTAAGGTAGCAAGCACAAGAGCCGGGCAACCCAACTATTGACCCAAGACATGATTCAGAGCTGATGCATATAAGGCCAAACTCGCGACGCCGAAGTATGCTATAAAGCTGTTCGGACTTGTTGGCAATTTAGCTTGTTCCCATATCGAGCCCCTGGCGGGGCATGTGAAATAACACAAGGAGCAAAATACAATTTTTTAGAGGAAAGTGAATAATTATATTCACTAGAACTTGAGTGACAAGCCAATCATTGTTTTGTATATAATAACGCCACCACCCTGGCTATTTGACATGCCAAGTGTCGATGGCTGAGGTAGAAGGCACTTTACAGGCTCGCAAAATAGAGAGTACGGTCTAAAAAAGTTGTTTTGGACCTCCTTTCGCACGTCTGCGCCGCCTTTCCTTGATGAAGGGGCTCCTTAAGGGGAGTAACTTTTGGATGAATGTACAAACCGGAACTCCGATGGAGTCGGTGAGATGACCAGCCTATGAGTCACCTATGATAAAACGATAATGAAAAAAGAAAAAGTCGTCAAAAAAGAATTGAAAAGAAGGGGGTTATAGAAGTACTTGTAGGCCTGTCCGTATTATGCCTTCGCCGACGCCCATGGTATTTTGAGTGCATAGTTATGTACGCCCAGTATAGATTTCGCAGGTGTATGAGGTGGACGGCGGAGGCCGAACTGCTAGTCCAGCTCCATAATTTGTCGGTCCTGCCGAATGGGGACCGACGACTTTATGGCCGACAAGGTACATGGTTTAATAAGGCCGACTTGTACTCCGGCTGGAGGGAACGTAGTATGGTCCTCAGTCCGGAGGGAGTATGTCTCGTGCTCCTCTGTAGGGGCGTGTGTCAAGTATACCATGTTCACCGTTTTTACCTCGGGGGGAAATTGCTTCTGACCCCCGGTATTTGGTTGGTGAATCTCTTCGTCATTGCTATCACTGGGCGGTCTTTTCCCTTATGTTCGGTGTTGAGCCTGCTGGCCTGCTTGAAGACCCAACAACTTCTGTTGGTGTGATTGGCTGGCTTATCGGGATTGCCATGAATCTGGCAGGGTCGATCCAATATCTTGTCTAAGGTGGATGACTCGTCTCTGTTTGCCTTGAATGGCTTTTTCCGTTGACCGGATTTGGGGCCACTGAATCCGGCGTTGACCGCTGTATCGCGCATTCTCTCATTATCATTGCGACGTTTGAGTTTGCTACGTCGTGGTTTGCCATTGCTGTCTCGGACTTCGGAAGTGCCCGGATCGCTGGCACTGTTACTTCTACGAGCGAGCCAGCTGTCTTCTCCAGCGCAAAAGCAAGTCATCAGAGCAGTAAGGGCTGACATGGATTTTTGGTTTTTCTTGACCGATGTGGCGGGCGAGCCAGTCGTCCCGGACGCTGTGTTTGAAGGCCGCTAGGGCTTCCGCGTCTGGATAGTCGACGATTTGGTTCTTTTTAACTAAGAACCTAGTCCAGAGCTTCCTGGCTGACTCTACGGGCTGTTGAACTATATGGCTTAAGTCATCGGCGTCTGGTGGCCGGACATATGTACCTTGGAAGTTGTCGCGGAAGGCGTCTTCCAAATCCTCCCAGCTGCCAATAGAGTCTTCGGGCAGACTGTTTAACCAGTGCCGAGCTGGACCATTGAGTTTAACGGGAGGTATTTGATGGCATGAAGGTCATCTCCACGGGCCATGTGGATATGGAGAAGGAAATCCTCGATCCATACCACGGGATTAGTTGTTCCATCATATGATTCGATATTCATGGGTTTAAACCCTTCGGGGAATTCGTGCTCCATTACTTCGTTTGTGAAGCAAAGAGGGTGTGCGGCGCCTCTATATTGGGCCACATTGCAACGTAGCTCTGATGGAGTCCGTCTGCGGTTTTCGGCCCAGGTGTGACTAGGCTTGTCACGTCCGAATAGATAGCCGTTGTCATGTGTCGGGGCACATCCTCGCGATCCGTAGACTGATCTGGTATGTCCTGCTCTATTGTCCAGGTCTTGCTAAAGGTCATATGTGTGACCACGAGCTGTGTTGTCTCTGCCTTTACGGTGAGGAGGGGCGGGATGGTGTTCGGCTTGAGTTGCCGCTTTGTCCCCCACGTGGTGGTCGGTTAGCCGCATTGCGCGGTGATGGTATGGGCTCCGGTGCCTCGTCATCGAACTGAGGTAGCAATTTGTGCTTTGGGTAAATTTTGACTGGGCGCTTGAGGCCGTGTTCTTCGGCTGCTAGGACATTAGTCCATCTATCGTTGAGCAGATCTTGGTCAGCTTGAAGCTGTTGTTGCTTATTTTTCAGGGTCCTTGCAATGGCTATTAGCCGGTGCTTAAAGCGCTCCTGCTCCTGAGGTTCCTCAGGCATGATAAAATCCTCGTTGCCAAGACTCACCTCATCCTCGGAGAGTGGAAGATAATTACTGTCCTCCAGGTCGTTGTTTATGGCATGTTCGTCAGGGCTAACTTGCCCGTTTTCGCGATCGTCCTGTTCGGCAGTTCGTTCGTCGGGATCTTCTCTGTCTTCGGCACCGTCCGGAGTGTTGTCCTCTCCTGTGTTCGTATCGCTGTTTATTCCATGACTTGACTTAGAGCGGTGCTGCTGACGCCGGCGTTTTGGTTGTATCACAGGAGGTTTGTCCTCAACTAGATCTGCCTTCTCATTGTCATTAGTTCTCTTAGGTGTATCCACCATGTATACGTCGTAGGAAGAGGTGGCTGTCCAGGGTTCGGTAAACGGAGGGTCTTGGACCGGTTCCTCATTGGCATCATCGTCTATACTGTCGATGTCTTCGGAGCCGTAGTCGAGCGTGTCGGTTAAGTCTTCGACAGTGTGTATGAAGTGGGCGATGTGCGGGAAGAAAAATTCTCTGTTATCAATCTCTAGTTCGAACCGGATAGAGTTCGGATGTGAGCCCCCCGCTAAAGATAGTGCTCTTAACGAGTTTAGCACGTCGCCCAGAGGCAAATGCCGGAAGATGTCTGCGGCACTGAATTCGGTGATCGATGAACGATCGTGCTTGATAGGCGTGGACGTGCATAGTTCGGAACCTGTAGCCGGAGACGGGTCCGTAGTTCCGGTGACATAGATGTCACTTGAAGTTAAGTCTATGTGCGGCTCCAACGCCGCTGAGACCGCGGCTTCCGCGGCGGGGTTGAGCGTCCCGTCTTCGGATGGCGCGATTTGCTATGGATCTATGGCTGGAGCAGCTACATGTACTATCTCCTGCGTGTGGACCGATGACAGATTTAGGCCATGTTCATCGTGGTGGCAGAGAGCGACTGCCGTGGTCTCGAATCCGTCGTAGATCAAGTCTCCACGGATATCTGCGACGTAGTTCAAGTTTCCAAATCTGACCTGGTGGCCAGGTGTAACATCCCAAAATTCTAAATTTTGGAATGTTATATTAATTAAATAAATTTTATTGTTTGTTTGATTGATTGACTGAAAATGAATGGAATTTGAAACAAACAAAAAATCGAATGAGAGGGAATAAAAGGACTTTCCCAATTTTTTTTCTATTTGAATCCCTATTTGATTTTTAGTTTGAATCTTGTAAAAATTCTCTGATAAAAAAATAATATGAGAGGAGGAAAATGACACTCCAAAAGATCAAAGACAATGTTTGGATTGAGATTCAAATTTGAAAAAAAAAACATTTGCAAATTATTTGAAACTCAATTCTATTTTGGAGTTATTTCTTAAACAAATGTTTTTTAGTATTTTATTTGGCCGCCAAGATATGTTCATGTTTTAGAAAATCTTTTTCTGAAAATTTTGGTATATAATATGCCTATATAACATATTTTGTTTTTCTTCAGTTTATTGGTTTTGCTCGCTGTTAAAAGGCTGAAAACGTTTTTTTATACGACCGGCCCGATCAGCAGGCCAAGGCCCAGCCCAACGCTGGCGCTAGCGCTAGCGCACCCATGCATGTACGCTCGAACTCCCTCCAGCGCTGCGGCCACCTCTCCCTCACGTGCGCCCTCTCTCCCTTTCCATGGCGCTGGACCCCACCCGCCATCTTCTCCCGTCGCACGAAACATGAGGATCCCGGCTCGGGCACGGTTGCCATGCCGCACGCGCAAACGACGGAAACCCTATCTATGGCTTGCCCTCTGCCTCAAGAACATGTCCTATAAATACCCAGCCACCTCCTCGTCCCACGCCCCCAAAACCCCACGCCGAAACCACTTCTACCGCACGTGATCTTCATTTGGATCTCGCTGGAGCCGAGACGGTTCACCGTAGTTCCCGATGTCGGTGAGCAACCCCGAACCACCAAATCTTGTCCAACATACTTCTCTCGTCTTTGTGCATCTCCTTGACATCGTTTCCTCATCTAGGGAGCACCGGAGCCTCGCCATGGACCTCGCCCGACATTGCCGGAGCACTGAGTTCATCTCGACGCTCCGCTCATGTCCGTCATCCCCGACCTTCACCTTCAACTAAAAATCGGACCCCCTCGGAGTCCTCCACCCGCTGGACATCGCCGCCTCCACCGCGAGCCGCCGGAGCAATCGCCCTTGCCGGCGCTCTTCTTCTCTCCCATCGACACCCTCTCTGTAAGCAACGAGTGCCTCCCTTCATTTGTTTTTTGGAAACGTTAAGTGCAAAAAAATATTAGATCGGTTTAGTAGATCGGTTTTCCTTATAGATCGGTTCCTCGGTTTAGATCGAACCGGCTCCCCGGTCTTCTGTTAAATAAACGCACGTGTACGTATTTATAAGTTTCACCCGAGTGTTTGGTAGCTACAGATCGCACCCCCCTAGTCCCAATAGCGCCCGTTTTTTTCTTCTGTATTTCCGTTTCTGTTTTTAAAACAGAAAAGTTTCAGTTTCGTAAATTCTATATCTCTTAGGTTATTTGGAGTTTTTGATTGATTCTTTCTGCTCTAGTCTGAAAATTTCTTAATGTTTCTGTATAAAATAATTTCGGCCATGTTTGTAGTTTTAAAAATTGTTTTATTTGGGTTTTAGTCAGATTAGTATTTCTGCTATAAAATGAGCTAGAATTAATAATTTTTGGCGATTCTTTTTGCCACTGCTTTGTTTTGACCTTGCCTAACAGTAGGATTAATTTGGGTATTTATAGATTTTTTTAAAATTTGTTTTTCACGAAAACAACACAGTGCTGGTTATTTTTAACTTGCTGCTGTTTTCTGTTGTTTTAATTATTTTTAAAACTTATTTTAACCTCTGTTATATTTTATTTCAGATTTGTTTCTGTAGTTATAGAGGGTGAAATTTTATTTACAAAAAAATATAATGTTTATTTCTTTTTCTTGTTTTGTTTTAATCGTAACTAGAGTTTTTTTAAAAATAGTTTTTAGGTGTTTCTTTTTGCTAATAAAAGTTTATGAAAAATACCTTCTGTTAACTTAATTGTTTTTCTTTGTATTTTATGTTAATTTATTAGTTTATTGTTTTAATTGTTGTTAAGTTTTTACTTAGGACAAAACTGTTTTGTGATATGTCTTAGAGTTTTCTTTAGTAGTTTCACTGTGTAGTTTTCCTTTGTTCTTATTTGGTGTCCCTTGTTGTTTTGCAATTTATTTGTTGGTTTAATATGAGTGTTAGAATTGCTTGCTAGTATGTTTGCTTATATGAATGATATGTTTGAATACATAGATTTTCAACGGAGTGAAGAATAGTTCTACTAAGATATTATTCTGAGAGCGTTGTTATCTTCATCAAGTAATACGAGGCAAGTTCACTTTGACCATGTTTTCCATACCTATGTTTATTTGCATGTAGTAGCGCCCTTTCAACAATCCCTCCAGTAATGTTATTGAATCTTGTAGATGAGTAGAATGCATGAGGTAGAAAACCATCTCCCTGTTACCAAACCTGGGACGTTACATAGTTTTAATGCTACGCTATAGTAGACGGGGTTTGGTATGAGTGCATGAGAGTGGTGTGAAGAAGGACTCTACGTCAATGGCGACAACTTCATGATGGCACCGGCAAGGACTGCATCTTCAGGATTTCGAGACTCGAGACAAGAATTCAATACACACTACTGGGTGAAGGACGGTTGACGGGCACCCTGGAGAAACCAGTGGTTGGCCGGGATGCATGGAGAAGCGCCATGACATCTTGCGGAAAGCTTCACCCAGACTCAAAGAGACGGAAGGATACTTCATCCCCAGAAGCTTACTTGTGCAACCGCAAGTCACTATGGGCTCTGGCTTGGTTGACTTTAGTGGTGACTCTGGCTGGGACGGTGCTAGCAGATGTAGAACTACGGTAGGATTGGATGAGCACCGGACAGTGGTCAGAGGAACTCTTTGGAAGACCATGTTTCGGTCATCTTGTTCTCAAACACCCTGAAGTGCGAGAATGTAAAGAGAGGGATCGAATCTTGCGGGTAAAGTGTACAAACCTTTGCAGAGGGTTAAAACCTAATCGATTAGCCATGTCCCCGGTTACAGACAATTTGAGCCTCTAGACTTGGATCTATCTCGGAACTCTCAACACCGGACTGATAACATAATTGTGGGCAACTTATGATGATTTGGGTATGAGACATCGGTTGGCGGAACCATGTCATGACAGAAAAATCCGTAGTACAGACTCCTGATATTCCTTTGTTGTAGGGAAAATAAAACCAGCTTTTACGCAAAAACATCAGACACATAGCCACAAGGCCATATTGCATATAGAATAGTTTTATCATCTGCTTTCTCATATTGTGATCTTGCCGGTACATTCAATGTACTGACCTACACGGCTGCAACGTCTCATGTTGCAGATATGTTCCTTCCGATGAGTAAGAGTACGGTAGAGGGTTACGGTCTACACTCAACCTGCCGATGGCGTTGATGGGACTCCACACCCGATTGTTTGTTTCCGCCGAGACCTATGAGGTATATATCAGTTTTACATTATTTATACATGTGATTGCACTTTGATATATACATTGATGTACTATGTGTGCCAGCATACCGATCCAGGGATGGCACAGATACACAGAGGCATGACCGTCTGAGGTCGGGTTGCTACACCAGGGGCGTAGATTTCGATCTGCTCCATATGGCCAAGCGAGTTGGCCCATAGTGCGAAGCCGCCGAACATGAAGATCTGTCCGGGGAGGAAGAGTTCTCGTTGGACAACATCGTTGTAGATGATTGAAGGAGCCATCAAACCTTTTGAGGACGACACAGTGGAACTCTCAATGAAAGCACCAATGTCGGTGTCAAAACCGGCGGATCTCGGGTAAGGGGTCCCGAACTGTGCGTCTAGGATTGATGGTAACAGGAGAGGGGAGACATAATGTTTACCTAGGTTCGGGCCCTCTCTATGGAGGTAATACCCTACTTCCTGCTTGATTGATCTTGATGAATATGAGTATTACAAGAGTTGATCTACCACGAGATCATAATGGCTAAACCCTAAAAGTCTAGCCTAGCTATGATTATGAGGATCTATCTACGGACCTAGCCCTTTGGTTTATATAGACACAGGAGGGATCTAGGGTTACACAAGGTCGGTTACAAAGAAAGGAATCTTCATAGTTGATCGCCAAGCTTGCCTTCCACGCCAAGGAGAGTCCTATCTGTACACGGGTAGAGTCTTCGGTCTTTGTATCTTTACGGCCCATCAGTCCGGCCCATATCCAATAGATCGGAAACCTGAGGACCCCTTAGTCCAGGACTCCCTCAGCAACCTCTGCTTCCCTCTGCGAAGGGCCTATCTTTTCTTTTATGCAAAGGGTCAAAGTTTTTCTCTCTATTACTTTTATTTTTCTCCTTTGACAAGCATCATGTAGTGAGGATAGATCTAGGCACATATGTCCAGTTGAATGTAGATAGCATGAGTTATTATTGTTGACATCACCCTTGAGGTGAGTATGTTGGGAGGCAAAACTATAAGCCCCTATCTTTCTATGTGTCCGGTTGAAACGTTTTGCTCATGGGTACGAGGTGAGTGTTAGCAATCATTGAAGACTATATGATGGTTGAGTATGTGGACTTGCCTAAAGGCTTCGACACGCGACCCTTCCTGAAAAGATGATGAATTGTAGTTGCAAAGTTGACTGATAACATAGTTTGTCGGTTTCTAATAGAGTTTTGCTTTATACTTTGATTGTGTGATGAACTATTACTTATGCATGAGAAGTATATGATGAAAGTTCTATGATAAAAGTCCTATGTTTAATGTTGTTGCTATTATAATAATCAACATGATGCTTCTATGTCCGTATTTTGTTTTTATCGACACCTCTCTCTCAAAGCATGTGGACATGTTTTTCAATTTAGGTTTTCGCTTGAGGACAAGCGAGGTCTAAGCATGGGGGAGTTGATACGTCCATTTTGCATCATGTTTTCTTACTGTTATTTATAATGTCTTTATCCATAATAATGCTTTTTGGAGTAATTCTAATGCCTTTTCTCTCATAATTTGCAAGGAACACACCAAGAGGGAGAATTCCGACAGCAAGAAATCTGGACCTGGAAAATCTACGTCAGGCCACCTATTCTGCACAACTCCAAATGAGCTGAAAGTTCAGGAGATTTTTTATGGATTATTTAAGAAATACTGGAGCCAATAAACACCAGAGGGGGGCCACCAGGTGGGCACAACCCACCTGGGCGCGCCCTGGTGGGTTGTGGCCTCCTCGGCCCACCTCCGGTGCCAATCTTCTGGTATACAAGTAATTTTGACCTAGAAAAAATAAGGAGAGGACTTTCGGGATGAAGCGCCGCTACCTCGAGGCAGAACTTGGGCTGGAGCACTTTTGCCCTCCGGCGGAGTGATTTCGCCGGGGGAACTTCCCTCCCGAAAGGGGAAATCATCGTCATCATCTTCACCAACAACTCTCCCATCTTGGGGAGGGCAATCTCCATCAACATCTTCAGCAACACCATTTCCTCTCAAACCCTAGTTCGTCTCTTGTGTTCAATCTTGTTACCAGAACTATAGATTGGTGCTTGTGGGTGACTAGTAGTGTTGATTACATCTTGTAGTTGATTACTATATGGTTTATTTGGTAGAGGATTATATGTTCAGATCCATTATGCTATTTAATACTCCTCTGATCATGAACATGTTTATCATTTGTGAGTAGTTACTTTTGTTCTTGAGGTTACAGGAGAAATCATGTTGCAAGTAATCATGTGAACTTGATATGTGTTTGATATTTTGATAGTATGTATGTTGTTATTCCCTTAGTGGTGTCATGTGAACGTCGACTACATGACACTTCACCATATTTGGGACTAAGATAATGCATTGTGGAGTAGCAATTAGATGGTGGGTTGCGAGAGTGACAGAAGCTTAAACCCTAGTTTATGCGCTATTTCGTAAGGGACCGATTGGATTCAAAAGTTTAATGCTATGGTTAGAATTTATTCTTAATACTTTTCTCGTAGTTGCGGATGCTTGCGGGAGGGTTAATCATAAGTAAGAGGTCTATTCAAGTAAGAACATCACCTAAGCACCAGTCCACCCACATATCAAATTATGAAAGTAGCGAACACAAATCAAACCAAAATGATGGAAGTGACTAGATATTCCCGTGTACCCTCAAGAACGCTTTGCTTATCATAAGAGACCATTTTGGCCTGTCATTTTCCTCAAAAGGATTGGGATACCTTGCTGCACTTTTGTTACTATTATCGTTACTTGCTCGTTACAAATTATCTTGCTATCAAACTACTCTGCTACTTACAAATTCAGCACTTGCAGACAATACCTTACCGGAAACTACTTGTCATTTCCTTCTGCTCCTCGTTCGGTTCGACACTCTTACTTATTGAAAAGAGGTACGATTGATCCCCTATACTTGT
Organism: Triticum dicoccoides; assembly: GCF_002162155.2. NCBI lineage: Eukaryota > Viridiplantae > Streptophyta > Magnoliopsida > Poales > Poaceae > Triticum > Triticum dicoccoides. Next base: position 416,026,631 of record NC_041382.1, read on the forward strand.
GGGTCATCAATGTGATCCGCAGAGGGCTTTGCCTAAGCAGTACGTGAATATGACGGAGGAGTAAACCGTGGAGGGAGACGCCGCACACGGCTTGGAACAATTGGTGTGTCTCCAATGGGTGCCGTGCCCACGTATATAGAGGAGGGAGAGGGAGGGGGCCGACCAGGGGGCGCGCCATAGGGGGGGGGACTGACTAGGACTCCCAATCCTAGTCGCCCCCCTTTCCTTTCTTTCAGAGGGGGGAAAGGGAAGGAGAAGGAGAGGGAGAGAAGGCCGCGACCCTCCCCTTTGTCCAATTCGGACTCCCTTGGGGGGGGCACCCCTTGCGGGATCCCCTCTCTCTACACTAAGGCCCATATAGGCCCA
>NC_041382.1:416027231-416062716 GCF_002162155.2 Triticum dicoccoides
ACTCCGAAAAATACCCGAACCATTTCGGTGTCCGAATACCATCGTCCAATATATCAACCTTTACCTCTCGACCATTTAGAGACTCCTCATCATGTCCGTGATCTCATCCGGGACTCCGAACAATCTTCGGTCACCAAAACACATGACTCATAATACAAATCGTCATCGAACGTTAAGCGTGCAGACCCTACGGGTTCGAGATGGCCGAGACATATCTTCGGTCAATAACCAACAGTGGAACCAGGATGCTCATATTGGTTCCTACATATTCTACGAAGATCTTTACCGGTCAAACCGCAATGACAGCATACGTTATTCACGTTGTCATCGGTATGTTACTTGCCCGAGATTCGATCGTAGGTATCCTCATACCTAGTTCAAGCTCGTTACCAGCAAGTCTCTTTACTTGTTCCGTAATGCATCATCCCACAACTAACTCATTAGTCACATTTATTGCAAGGCTTATTGTGATGTGCATTACCGAGAGGGCCCAGAGATACCTCTCTGATACTCGGAGTGACAAATCCTAATCTTGATCTATGCCAACCCAACAAACACCTTCGGAGACACCTATAGAGCATCTTTATAATCACCCAGTTATGTTGTGATGTTTGATAGCACATAAGGTGTTCCTCCGTTATTCGGGAGTTGCATAATCTCATAGTCAAAGGAATATGTATAAGTCGTGAAGAAAGCAATAGCAATAAAACTTAACGATCATTATGCTAAGCTAACAGATGGGTCTTGTTCATCACATCATTCTCCTAATGATATGATTCCATTCATAAAATGACAACACATGTCTATGGTCAGGAAACTTAACCATCTTTGATTAACAAGCTAGTCAAGTAGAGGCATACTAGGGACACTTTGTTTTGTCTATGTATTCACACATGTATCAAGTTTCTGGTTAATACAATTCTAGCATGAATAATAAACATTTATCATGATATAAGGAAATATAAATAACACTTTATTATTGCCTCTAGGGCATATTTCCTTCAGTCTCTCACTTGCACTAGAATTAATAATCTAGATTACATAGTAATGATTCTAACACCCATGGAGTCTTGGCGATGATCATGTTTTGCTCGTGGAAGAGGCTTAGTCAACGGGTTTGCAACATTCGATTCTGTGTGTATTTTGCAAATCTCTATGTCTCCCTCCTTGAATTGATCGCGGATGGAGTTGAAGCGTCTCTTGATGTGTTTGGTTCTCCTGTGAAATCTGGATTCCTTCACTAAGGCAATTGCTCCAGTATTGTCACAAAATATTTTCATTGGACCCGATGCACTAGGTATTACACCTAGATCGGATATGAACTTCTTCATCCAGACTCCTTCATTTGCTGCTTCCGAAGCAGCTATGTACTCCCTTCACACGTAGATCCCGCCACGACGCTCTGCTTGGAACTGCACCAACTGGCAGCTCCACCATTCAATATAAATACATATCCGGTTTGTGACTTAGAGTCATCCGGATCAGTGTCAAAGCTAGCATCGACGTAACCATTTACGACAAGCTCTTTTCCACCTCCATAAATGAGAAACATATCCTTAGTCCTTTTCAGATATTTTAGGATGTTCTTGACCGTTGTGCAGTGATCCACTCCTGGATTACTTTGGTACCTCCCTGCTAAACTTATAGAAAAGCACACATCAGGTCTGGTACACAACATTGCATACATGATAGAACCTATGGCTGAAGCATAGGGAATGACTTTCATTTTCTCTCTATCTTCTACAGTGATCGGGCATTGAGTCTGACTCAACTTCACACCTTGTAACATAGGCAACAACCCTTTCTTTGACTGATCCATTTTGAACTTCTTCAAAACTTTATCAAGGTATGTGCTTTGTGAAAGTCCAATTAAGCGTCTTGATCTATCTCTATAGATCTTGATGCCCAATATATAAGCAGCTTCATCGAGGTCTTTCATTGAAAAATTCTTATTCAAGTAGCCTTTATGCTATCTAGAAATTCTGTGTTATTTCCAATCAACAATATGTCATCCACATATAATATTAGAAATTCTACAGAGCTCCCACTCACTTTCTTGTAAATACGGGCTTCTCCAAAAGTCTGTATAAAACCATATGCTTTGATCACACTATCAAAGCGTATATTCCAACTCCGAGAGGCTTGCACCAGTCCATAAATGGATCACTGGAGCTTGCACACTTTGTTAGCACCTTTAGGATCGACAAAACCTTCTGGTTGCATCATATACAACTCTTCTTTAAAATGCGGCTTTGACGTCCATTTGACGTCCATTTGCCAAATTTCATAATCATAAAATGCGGCAATTGCTAACATGATTCAGACAGACTTAAGCATCGCTACGGGTGAGAAGGTCTTGATATGTCTCCAACGTATCTACTATTTCTCATGCTTTTCATCATGTTTTGGACTCTAATTTGCATGATTTGAATGAAACTAACCCCGGACTATCGTTGTTTTCAGCAGAACTACCATGGTGTTGTTTTTGTGCAGAAATAAAAGTTCTCGGAATGGAACGAAACTTTGCAAGGATTTTTTATATCAATAATAAGAATTTCTGGAGCCAAGACCTGCCGGAGAGGGGCACCTGGGTGGGCACAACCCACTAGAGCGCGCCCCCTCTCCTGGCGCACCTAGGTGGGTTGTACCCACCTGGTGGCCCCACTGATGACCCCCTGATACTATAAAATCACATTATTCCAGAAAAAATCAGGGAGAAAGAATTACCGTGATCCACGAGACAGAGCCATCGCCAAGCCCTGTTCTTCCTCGGGAGGGCGGATCTAGAGTCCGTTTGGGGCTCCGGAGAGGGGGATCTTCGTTCTTCGTCATCACCAACCCTTCTCCATCGCCAATTCCATGATGCTCCCCACCGGGAGTGAGTAATTCCTTCGTAGGCTCGCTGGTCAGTGGGAGTTGGATGAGATTCAGCATGTAATCGAGTTAGTTTTGTTAGGGCATGATCCCTAGTATCCACTATGTTCTTAGATTGATGTTGCTATGACTTTGCCATGCTTAATGCTTGTCACTTTGGGCCCGGGTGCCATGATTTCAGATCTGAACCGTTTATGTTATCACCATTATATCCATGTTCTAGATCCAATCTTGCAAGTTATAGTCACCTACTACTTGTTATGATCCGGCAACCCCGGAGTGACAACAACCGGGCCCACTCTCGGTGATGACCGTAGTTTGAGGAGTTCATGTATTCACTTTGTGCTAATGCTTTGTTCCGATTCTCTATTAAAAGGAGGCCTTAATATCCCTTAGTTTCCAATATGGACCCGCTGCCACGGGAGGGTAGGACAAAAGATGTCATGCAAGTTCTTTTAATAAAGCATGCATGACTATTTACGGAATACATGCCTACATTATATAGATGAACTGGAGCTAGTGCCGTATTGCCCTAGGTTATAACTGTCACATGATGAATATCATCCAACAAGTCACCGATCCAATGCCTATGAACTTTTCCATATTGTTTCTTCTAAGTTACTACTATTATCATCATCGTTACACTTGCTACAAAATGACGGTTATCACTGTTACTGTTACTATTGCTGCTATCACTCCTATCAAAACTATCAAACTACTTTGCTACTGATCACTTTGTTGCAGATAATTAATCTCTAGGTGTGGTTGAATTGACAACTCAGATGCTAATACCTTCAAATATTCTTTGGCTCCCCTTGTGTCAAATCTATAAATTTGGGTTGAATACTCTACCCTCGAAAACTGTTGCGATCCCCTATACTTTTGGGTTATCAAGACCTTTTTCTGGCGCCGTTGCCAGGGAGCACAACTATATTTGTCGAGTCACTTGGGATTATTATCATATTATCACTATGAAGAATCTGAAGGATCCAAAGACTAAGATATTTCCCTCAAAGACGAGGGGAGGTAAGGAACTGCCATCCAGTTCTAATTTAGATTCACCTTTTGTTTTGAGTAAACTTGCAACACCACCACATGCTATTAATTCTTATATGTCGCAAGTTATTGATGATGCTACTTCTACTATGAATGATTCTTATGATGATGCTAGTACCTTGCTTGATAATGATGATGTGTCACTTGGTGAATTTCTTGATAAACAAATTGCTAGAGTAATACAACATGATGTTGTTGAATCTGATGATGAGCTTGAAACTGAATCTCCTAAAACACCTACTAGAACTAGCCTTCCTAGATATGAATTGCCTAAGGTACCGGAAGGTCATGTTATGAGTGAAGAAACAACTAGAGATATTCTTGCGTGCAAGGATAGAGATGATCTAGAGAAATTACTACACAAGTATAAAGAAAAATCTCTAAATGTTAGAATGAAGTGTGATCCTAAGTTTGCAACTTCACCTATCTTTATTGATGATAAGGATTATGGATTCTTTGTCGACCCAGAGTTAATTAATCTGGTTGAATCTGATCCTTTCCATGGTTATGAAACTGAAACTGTTGTGGCACGTCTTACTAAGTTGAATGATATCGCCACCCTTTTTACTCATGATGGGAAAACTCGCTACTACTTTATTCTCAAATTATTTCCTTTCTCAATAAAGGGTGATGCTAAAGCTTGGTACAATACTCTTGCTCCTGGTTGTGTGCGTAGTCCCCAAGATATGATTTATTACTTCTCTGAAAAATATTTTCCTACTCATAAGAAACAAGCTGCCTTACAGGAAATATTTAACTTTGTGCAAATTAAAGAAGAGAGTCTCCCACAAGCTTGGGGGAGGCTTTGCCAGTTACTTAATGCTTTGCCTGATCATCCTCTTAAGAAAAATGAAATACTTGATATTATAATGGACTAACCGATGCTGCTAGGGACTTCCTAGATAGTTGTGTTTTCAGGGAACGAACTGTTGTACAAGCTGAAGAATTATTGAATAACATATTGAAAAATTATGATGATTGGTCTATTCCTGAACCACCGCCTAAACCTACTCTGAAGAAGAGGGGTATATTATATCTCAGCCCCGAAGATATGCAAGAGGCAAAGAAATCTATGAAGGAAAAAGGTATTAAAGCTGAGGATGTTAAAAATTTACCTCCTATTGAAGAATTACATGGGCTTAATACACCACCAATGCCTAAGGTGGTAGAGGTAAATTCTCTTATGAAGTATAATGATAGTGATAATCCTCACAATATGCATCCTAGTCAATTCCTTTATGAGTTTGAAAACAACATTAGAAAACAAGATCACTTCAATGCAAATGTTATGAAACAATTGAAATATAATTATGATATTATTGCTCGCTTGAGTGACTGTTATTTAGAATATCAAATGATGTTAGAGGTGTTGGAAAGCATGCTTCTATGGTTCAAACTCAATTAGAGCAAGTTGCTAAATCTCAAAGAGAATTGCTTGATGAAATAAATAATAATATGCATGACTTTGCTATTAGAGTTGCAACTAGAGGAGGTAAAATGACTCAGGAACCACTTTCCGGAGGGACACCCTAAAAGAATTGAACAGGATTCACAAAGAGCTAATACTAGTGCACCTAGTCCTTCTAGAAAGAAAAAGAAAAATGATAGGACTTTGCACACTTCTAGTGAACCTGAAATAGAAAAACCTCCTGATAATGAAAATGAAACTTCTATCTCAGATGCTGAAACTCAATCTGGTAATGAACACTCACCTAATGATAATGAAAAAGATAATGATGACGTTCATGAAGACTCTCAACCAACCAATGATAAAGAACCAGATAATGATGTTGAGATAGAACCACCTATTGATCTTGATAACCCACAACCTAAGAATAAAAGATATGACAAAAGAGACTTCGTTGCTAGAAAAACACGGTAAAGAGAGAGAACCGTGGGTTCAACAACCTATGCCTTTTCCACCCAAGTTAACTAAAAAGAATGATGATGAAGAATTTGAACGCTTTGCTGAAATGCCGAGGCTAGTCTTTTTGCGTACTCGCTTGACTGGTATCTTGGAAATGCCTCCTTATGCAAAGTATATGAAAGACATCATCACAGATAAGAGAAAAATACTAGAAGATGAAATCTCCACTATGCTGGCTAATTACAGTTCTAAAGATGGAGTACCTAAAAACTTGGAGATCCGGAAATACTAACTATACCTTGCTCTATCAAAAATAATTATGTGAAAACTACTTTGTGTGATTTAGGAGCTGGTGTTAGTGTTATGCCTTTCTCTTTATATAAAAGACTTGATTTGAATAAACTCACACATACTGAAATATCTTTGCAAATGGCTGACAAATCAACTTCCATACCTATCGGTATCTGTGAGGATGTGCCCGTTGTTGTTGCTAATGTTACTATTTTGACTCACTTTGTTATACTTGAGATGCCCGAGGACGACAACATGTCGATTATCTTTGGTAGACCCTTCTTGAATACTGCAGGGGCTGTTATTGATTGCAATAAAAGCAATGTCACTTTTCATATTAATGGCAATGAGCATACGGTGCACTTTCCGAAGAAACAATTCCAAGTGAATGGTATTAATGTTATTGAAAAATCTCCGACAATCACTATTGGAAGTTTTCAAATACCTCTACTGATAACCCACAAGTATAGGGGATCGCAATAGTTTTCGAGGGTAGAGTATTCAACCCAAATTTATAGATTCAACACAAGGGGAGCCAAAGAATATTTGAAGGTATTAGCAGCTGAGTTGTCAATTCAACCACACCTGGAGATTAATTATCTACAGCAAAGTGATCAGTAGCAAAGTAGTTTGATAGTTTTGATAATGGTGCTAGTAGCAACGGTAACAATAACAGTGATAGCAGTAGTTTGTAGCAAGTGTAATAGTGATGATAGCAATAGTAACACATCAAGATCAATAAGGATAAATTCGTAGGCATTGGATCGGTGACTTGTTGGATGATATTCATCATGTGACAGTTATAACCTAGGGCGATACGACACTTGCTTCAGTTCATCGATATAATGTAGGCATGTAATCCGTAAATAGTCATACGTGCTTTGTTAAAAGAACTTGCATGACATCTTTTGTCCTACCCTCCCGTGGTAGCGGGGTCCATATTGGAAACTAAGGGATATTAAGGCATCCTTTTAATAGAGAACCGTAACAAAGCATTAACACATAGTGAATACATGAACTCCTCAAACTACGGTCATCACCGGGAGTGGGCCCGGTTGTTGTCACTCTGGGGTTGCCGGATCATAACACGTAGTAGGTGACTATAACTTGCAAGATCGGATCTAGAACATGGATATAATGATGATAACATAAACGGTTCAGATCTAAAATCATGGCACTCGGGCCCAAAGTGACAAGCATTAAGCATATCAAAGTCATAGCAACATCAATCTAAGAACATAGTAGATACTAGGGATCAAGCCCTAACAAAACTAACTCGATTACATGATGAATCTCATCCCACTCCTCACCGACCAGCGAGCCTACGAAGGAATTACTCACTCCCGGTGGAGAGCATCATGGAATTGGCGATGGAGAAGGGTTGGTGATGACGAAGAACGAAGATCCCCCTCTCCGGAGCCCCAAACGGACTCCAGATCCGCCCTCCCGAGGAAGAATAGGGCTTGGCGGTGGCTCCGTCTCGTGGATCATGATAATTCTTCCTCCCTGATTTTTTTCTGATATGTGAATTTATAGTATCATGGGGTCTTCAGCGGGGCCACCAGGTGGGTACAACCCACCTGGGCGCGCCAGGATAGGGGGGCGCGCCCTGGTGGGTTGTGCCCATCCAGGGCCCCCTCTCTGGTGGGTTTTGGCTCCAGAAAATCTTATTATTGATATAAAAAATCCTCGCATAGTTTCCTTCCATTTCGAGAACTTTTATTTCTGCACAAAAACAACACCATGGTAGTTCTGTTGAAAACAACGTCAGTCCGGGGTTAATTTCATTCAAATCATGCAAATTAGAGTCCAAAACAAGAGGAAAAGCGTGAGAAAAAGTAGATACGTTGGAGACGTATCATCTACCTACTGTCAAAAAGAAATATGAAATGCTTATTCTTGGGGAAATGCATATCCCCATTGAGGTAACTTAGTGATTTACGAAAGTTCTTCGGTTTCATGTGAATCGAAAGTGGTTGTTAATAAGACTTGATCAACCTTATTAATGGATCATTTTTGAACGGTATGAAGTTGATGAATTCAGTAAGCACTACCCTCTGTCCCTACCTTTTTTCTCTGTTTTTATTAGTTAAATAAAATAAGATGCCATGTTTTGTCTATTTTCTGAATTTCCCGTGCAATAAAAATGACCCAAAAATAAAAGTTCTCAGAATGCCTTGAAAAATTTACATGATTTTTTCTGAATATTTGAGGATTTTTGGCGCAATAAACATCAAAGGGAGGTGCACCAGGTGGGCACAACCCACCTGGGCACGCCAGCATCCCCAGGCGCGCCTTCGTGGGTTGTTGTCCCCACGTGGGCCCCCTCACTTATCTCTTTAGCCCACATCATCACTTACCTCCAGAAAAAAAATCCCCATTGCTCTCTCTCCCGTGTTCTTGAGCTCAAACCCGTGAATTTTGATCTCTTTGCTCGAAGCTCCGTTTCCGAAACTATTTCGAGGGATTGTTGCTTGGTATGTGACTCCACCATTTGTTCGATTAGTTTTTGTTTTAGTGGTTTATACTTTGAATAATTAGCTACTCTTGGTGCTGCTGTAGATGTGCTTGCATGTTGAATTCTTAGTGTTCTAAGTAGTTTGAATGCTTGTTATGGCCTCTATGTGTCCCTATGAGTAGTTGCTATCAATCTTATAAAGTTTTGTTGACAAAATTTTGTCACCCCAAAATTTTGTTTTCAGAAAATTGTACACGGACATGATGAACCTATTTGGAAGGAGTTCTTCGAGGAGACGATCCTCGGGGGCATCTTCTAGTGGCAGTTCCGCTCGTCGGTCTTATGTTGAACCAAGTGAAAGTTCCACGTGAGATGCACCATCAAGACATGTTTATGGCCTAGCGATGAATATATGGTGCGTGTGGGCTTTAAGGAGGAATTTTAGTAAAATGTTCACAATGCCGACCTCGATCCCTACCTTTCAGATAAGCGTGAATAACACCAACTTCTCACTGAATCATTTGTCAAAGGATTTAAATATTTTCCACGTGAGTCTAGGGTGTCGTTTATGCTTTATGATAATCCATTTACTATCCCACCAGAGAATTTTGCTTACCATTGCAAACTTCCATTTTGGGGTTCGCTTGATGAGCCACCAGTGGTTGAGTTCGAGTCTTGCTTGACTAGCCTTTTCTATGGTGAAAATATTTTGCATTATTTAATGGGAAATGCATAGTAGGCAAGCAAGACTGTAGCATACTTTGTGCGCCAGACTTGAGCCTCATTCACACCACTCTCACTAGTGAAAGAAATTATAACCTTGGAGCGATTGTTGGACGTAGACTTCAGCACAATGCTAACAGTGGTTGGTTCTATGGTTGAATTTATGCCACGCGTTTAGCACGAGAGCTTGGTGTTTCGCCTTTGCCCTTTGATCCTATCCTACCCACGCGGTATTTAGATTTTGGCACTTTGAAAGAACACAAGATCCTTAAGGGAAAAGTTGATAATTTCACTTACAATCTAATGTTTAACCAAAAATCTATTGTGGACACATATTTGCCTGCGCCTGCTCTTTTTCATTATAACAACAAGGGAAGATATTTTGTTCTTGAGAGCGAGGTCCGAGCTCATAACGCAGCAGTGGTGGCGACATGGTGTGCTGAGTTATCCGCACCGAGAGCCTCCGTGAGCTACCACGCCGACTACTACCCTCTAGGCTACTGATTGACTACCAAGTTAGGACAAAAGCCTAAGCTTGGGGGAGTACATGTTTCCACCGACTCTACATTTATGTCCACTTATTTCATTTGTCGGTGTTCACACTTTTTCATTGTATCATCCATGCTTAGATTCATTTTCTTGCTTTCTTCTTGTGTGTTTGAAAAACTTTAGAAAAACCAAAAAAAATTAGTTGTAGTTAATTTACTTTCTATGCATGCTTAGTAGTAGTACTAAAAAGAAAACCCAAAAAGATTTCCTTATTCTTCTTTTGCTTGTTGGGAGCTTTCTCGTGTAAATAGTTTTTCTCCTTTTTTGTTTTCCCTTTTATTTGCTTGTTGAAGAAAACCAAAAACTCCAAAAATATTTCAGTGTGTTTCTCTAAATTTCTTTTCTTTTTATTCGAGTTGTATCAAGGAGAAGACCACGATGAAAATGTTGAGTAGCTCTCATATGAATAATTGTTGAACTAATAAAGAGCACATTTTACCTTGTCTTCTCCTGTTGAATAAAATGTTTTGCAGATTCCAGCTTAGTCCACGACACTCTTGCACTATTACTATTTTCATATCGGTCGGTCGTGCAAGTGAAAGGCAATAATGACGACATTCGATGAGCTGGCCGTGGCAAAGAGAAACTGGCTGAACTCAACTTGTTATGTTTGTGTAAATATGTTTAACCTAGTATCCAGGCTTCAGCCCATTATGATTAAACATGTTTGCAATGACAATCGGAGATTATAGTTTCTCATGCCATGCATAAGTAGCTAGGAGTGAATAATGATTTATCTTGGATATCAACATAACGTTAAAATGATTGTGATGTAGTATGATGATATGGTATCCTCCTCTGAATGTTCAAGTTGCTTGACTTGGTGCACGTTCATGCATGTAGTTGAATCAAAACCAACATAGCCTTTATAATATTTATGTTCATGTTTTCATATCCTACTCATGCTAGTGTCCAATGTTACTTACGCATAATGCATGGTTATGATCGTTGTTGCTCTCTAGCAGGCCACTTCTCAATCTAAATTGCTAGCCTTCGCCTGTACTAAGTGGGAATTCTGCTTGTACAGCAAACACCTTTAACCCAAAGTTATTCCAGATGAGTCCACCATACCTACCTATATGCGGTATTACCCTGCTGTCCCAAGTAAATTTACATGTGCCACCTTAAAAAAATTCTAAAGAAATTATTCTTTTTGTGTGCCTGGATCATTCATGGAACGACAGGAGGTGGTCGATATCTTCCATGCTAAGCGTGTTATTCTCAGGTCTAGTGTTTATTCACTCGCCATCGCACGAGAAAATGGGTTGTAATAGGGATTCCCAGTCCCGAACTAAAAAAATGCAAATAATTAAACAAAACTGCCCCGGGACTGATGTTGGTAGGGACGGCACCCGTTGTTTCGGACAAGTCGTGTAGTGTGATTGATGGTGGAGGGGGGGGGGTAAACCTTTACTTTTATCGCTTGGGAACCGCTACTAGTGTGCTTAGCATGGAAGATGTTGATAACTGATGGTCGTGAAGTAAATGAGAAGGGTGCATGTCTCAAAATATCATTTATCTCTATTTTAAAAATTGAGCTCTGGCACCTCTGCTAATCACTGCTTCCCTCTGCGAAGGTACTATCTCTTTAATTTTATGTTGTGTAACCACCCTCTAAAACAAGCGCCAGAAACTGAGTAGAGCACAGCTGTCATGATTTATGCATTGTGTGTAGCTAATGTTGGGTGCATCATAACTGGATCTTTGTTGGGGAATGTAGTAATTTCAAAATTTTCCTACGCACACGCAAGATCATGGTGATGCATAGCAACGAGAGGGGAGAGTGTTATCCATGTACCCTCGTAGACCGAAAGCGGAAGCGTTAGCACAGCGCGGTGGTGTAGTCGTACGTCTTCACGATCCGACCGATCCAAGTACTGAACGCACGGCACCTCCGAGTTCAGCACACGTTCAACTCGATGACGTCCCGCGAACTCCAATCCAGCAGAGCTTCACGGGAGAGTTCTGTCAGCATGACGGTGTGATGATAGTGATAATGTTGCTACCGACGCAGGGCTTCGCCTAAGCACGGCTACGATATGATCGAGGTGGAATATGGTGGAGTGGGGGCACCGCACACGGCTAGGAGAGATCAACAGATCAACTTGTGTGTCTAGAGGTGCCCCCTGCCCCGTATATAAAGGAGAAAGGGGGAGGCCGGCCGGCCCTCTATGGGCGCGCCAGGAGGAGGAGTCCTCCTCCTAGTAGGAGTAGGACTCCTCTTTCCTACACCTACTAGGAGGAGGAAAGGAAGGAGGAGAAGGAGAAGGAAGGAGAGGGAGGAAAAGGAGGAAAGGGGGGCCGGCCCCTAGTACAATTCGGTTTGGGCTAGGGGGGCTGCACGCCCTGCCTCCTCTCTTCCACCACTTGGCCCATGAGGCCCATTACTTCTTCCTCGTATTCCCGTAACTCCCTGGTACCCCTGAAAATACCCGAATCACTCGGGACCTTTCCGATGTCCGAATATAGTCATCCAATATATCTATCTTTACGTCTCGACCATTTAGAGACTCCTCGTCATGTACCCGATCTCATCCGGGACTCCGAACTACCTTCGGTACATCAAATCACATAAACTCATAATACAATCATCACCAAACTTTAAGCGTGCGGACCCTACGGGTTCGAGAACTATGTAGACATGACCGAGACATGTCTCCGGACAATAACCAATAGCGGAACCTGGATGCTCATATTGGCTCCTACATATTCTACGAAGATCTTTGTCGGTCAAACCGCATAACAACATACGTTGTTCCCTTTGTCAATGGTATGTTACTTGCCCGAGATTCGATCGTCGGTATCTCAATACCTAGTTCAATCTCGTTACCGGCAAGTCTCTTTACTTGTTCCATAATACATCATCCCACAACTAAATCATTAGTTGCAATGCTTGCAAGGCTTTAAGTGATGTGCATTACCGAGAGGGCACAGAGATACCTCGCCGACAATCGGAGTGACAAATCCTAATCTTGAAATACGCCAACCCAACAAGTACCTTTGGAGACACTTGTAGAGCACCTTTATAATCACCCAGTTACGTTGTGACGTTTGGTAGCACACAAAGTGTTCCTCCGGTAAACGGGAGTTGCATAATCTCATAGTCATAGGAACATGTATAAGTCATGAAGAAAGCAATAGCAACAAACTAAACGATCAAGTGCTATGCTAACGGAATGGGTCAAGTCAATCACATCATTCTCTAATGATGTGACCCCGTTAATCAAATGACAACTCATGTCTATGGCTAGGAAACTTAACCATCTTTGATTCAACGAGCTAGTCAAGTAGAGGCATACTAGTGACACTCTGTTTGTCTATGTATTCACACATGTATTATGTTTCTGGTTAATACAATTCTAGCATGAATAATAAACATTTATCATGAAATAAGGAAATAAATAATAACTTTATTATTGCCTCTAGGGCATATTTCCTTTATTATTTACCATGAATTACAATGTTTAGTCGCTCCTTGAACTTTGGAGGTGCTCTGCGTTTATGTTTTGCGGTCTCAGAAAGGGCTAGCGAGATACCACTATTGTCATATTATATCATGGTTGTTTTGAAAATGTGTTGCCGTTTGAGATATCTTATTATTGCTCGCTAGCTGATTATTGAAGGAAATATGCCCTCGAGGCAATAATAAAGTTGTTATTATATTTCCTTATATCATGATAAATGTTTATTATTATTGCTAGAATTGTATTAACCAGAAACTTAATACATGTGTGAATACATAGACAAACAGAGTGTCACTAGTATGCCTCTACTTGAGTAGCTCGTTAATCAAAGATGGTTAAGTTTCCTAGCCATGGACAAAGAGTTGTCATTTGATAAGCAGGATCACATCATTAGAGAATGATGTGATTGACTTGACCCATCCGTTAGCTTAGCACGATGATCGTTACAGTTTCATTGCTAACGCTTTCTTCATGACTTATACATGTTCCTCAGACTATGAGATTATGCAACTCCCGAATACCAGAGGAACACCTTGTGTGCTATCAAACGTCATAACATAACTGGGTGATTATAAAGATGCTCTACAGGTGTCTCCGATGGTGTTTGTTGAGTTGGCATAGATCAAGATTAGGATTTGTTACTCCGTGTATCGGAGAGGTATCTTGGGGCCCTCTCGGTAATGCACATCACTATAAGCCTTGCAAGCAATGTGACTAATGAGTTAGTTGCGAGATGATGCATTACAGAACGAGTAAAGAGACTTGCCGGTAATGAGATTGAACTAGGTATTGAGATACCGACGATCGAATCTCGGGCAAGTAACATACCGATGACAAAGGGAACAACGTATGTTGTTATGCGGTTTGACCGATAAAGATCTTTGTAGAATATGTAGGAACCAATATGAGCATCCAGGTTCCGCTATTGGTTATTGACCGGAGATGAGTCTCGGTCATGTCTACATAGTTCTCGAACCCGTAGGGTCCGCACGCTTAACATTCTGTGAAGATTGTTATTATGAGTTATGTCATTTGATGACCTAAGTTTGTTCGGAGTCCTGGATGAGACCAGGGACATGACGAGGAGTCTCGAAAATATCGAGACTTAAAGATCGATATATTGGAAGACTATATTCGGACATCGAAAAGGTTCCGAGTGATTCGGGTATTTTTCGGAGTACCAGAGAGTTACGGGAATTCGTATTGGGCCTTAATGGGCCATACGGGAAAGGAGAGGAAGGCCTCAAGGGTGGCCGCGCCCCTTCCCCATGGACTAGTCCGAATTGGACTAGGGAAAGGGGGCGCCCCCTTCCTTCCTTCTCCTTCTCTCTTCCCTTTTTCCTATTCCATGTGGGAGGTGGAATCCTAGTAGGACTAGGGAGTCCTAGTAGGACTCCACACTTTGGGCGCGTCCTATGAAGGTCGTCCTCCTCCTCCCTCCATCCTTTATATACGTGGCCAGGGGGCACCCCATAGGCACACAAGTTGATCATTGATCCCTTAGCCGTGTGCGGTTCCCCTCTCCACCATAATCCACCTCGTTCATATCATAGCGGTGCTTAGGCGAAGCCCTGTTCCGATAGCATCATCATCACCGTCATCACGCCGTCGTGCTGATGGAGCTCTCCCTCGACACTCAGCTGGATCGAGAGTTCGTGGGACGTCACTGAGCTGAACATGTGCAGATCGCGGAGGTGCCGTACTTTCGGTACTAGGATCGGTCGGATCGTGAAGACGTATGTACAACTACATCAACCGCGTTGTCATAACGCTTCAGCTTACGGTCTACGAGGGTACATGGACAACACTCTTCCCTTCTCGTTGCTATGCATCACCATGATAGATCTTGCGTGTGCGTAGGAGTTTTTTTGAAATTACTGCGTTCGCCAACAGTGGCATCAAAGCCAGGTCTATGCGTAGATGTTATATGCACGAGTAGAACACAAAGGAGTTGTGAGCGTGGGTATATACATATTGCTTGCCGTCACTAGTTGATTCTTGATTCAGCGGTATTGTTGGATGAAGCGGCTCTGACCGACATTATGCGTACGCTTTCGCGAGACTGCTTCTACCGACGTGCTTCGCACACAGGTGGCTGGTGGGTATCAGTTTCTCCAACTTTAGTTGAATTAGATTCAGTGAACATGGTTCTTTCTGAAGATCAAAAAGCAATCACTATACCGTGTTGTGGTTTTTGATGCGCAGGTAAGAACGGTTCTTGCTCAGCCCGTAGTAGCCATGTAAAACTTGCAACAACAAAGTAGAGGACGTCTGACTTGTTTTTGCAGGGTATGTTGTGATGTGATATGGTCAAGACATGATGAGATATAAATTGTTTTATGATATGATCATGTTTTGTTGAAGTTATCGGCAACTGGCAGGAGCCTTATGGTTGTCTCATTATTGCATAACATGCAAGTGCCATGTAATTGCTTTACTTTATCGCTATGCAATAGCAATAGTTGCAAAAGAAATAGTTTGCGAGATGACCATGTGATGACACATTGATAAAGATCAAGATGATGGAGATCCTAGTGTCATGCCGGTGACGGTGGAGATCATGACGGTACTTTGGAGATGGAGATCAAAGGCACAAGATGATGATGGCCATATCATGTCACATATTTTGATTGCATGTGATGTTTATCTTTTATGCATCTTATTTTGCTTAGTATGTCAGTAGCATTATAAGATGACCCCTCAATAAATTTCAAGGTATAAGTGTTCTCCCTGAGTATGCACCGTTGCGACAGTTCTTCGTGCTGAGACACCACTTGATGATCGGGTGTGATAAGCTCTACGTTCACATACAATGGGTGCAAGCCAGTTTTGCACACACAGAATACTTGGGTTAAACTTGATGAGCCTAGCATATGCAGATATGGACTCGAAACACTGGAGATCGAAAGGTCGAGCGTGAATCATATAGAAGATATGATCAACATAGAGATGTTCACCATCGAAAACTACTCCATCTCACGTGATGATCGGGCATGGTTTAGTTGATATGGATCACGTGATCACTTAGATGATTAGAGGGATGTCTATCTAAGTGGGAGTTCTTAAGTAATATGATTAATTGAACTTTAATTTATCATGAACTTAGTCCTGATAGTAATTGCATATCTATGTTGTAGATCAATACCTTGCGATGTAGCTTCCCGTTTAATTTGTTATGTTCCTAGAGAAAAAGAAGTTGAAAGATGATAGTAGCAATGATGTGGACTTGGTCCGTGATCTAAGGATTATCCTCATTGCTGCATAGAAATATTATGTCCTTGATGCACCGCTAGGTGACAGACCTATTGCAGGAGCAGATGCAGACATAATGAACGTTTGACAATGCTCAGTATGATGACTACTTGATAGTTTAGTGCACCATGCTTTATGGCTTAGAACCGGGACTTCAAAAATGTTTTGAACGACATGGAGCATATGAGATGTTCCAAGAGTTGAAATTGGTATTTCATACTCATGCCCGTGTCGAGAGGTATGAGACCTCTGACAATACCTGGCCTACAAGATGGAGGAGAATAGCTCAACCAGTGAGCATGTGCCCAGATTAGCCGGGTACTATAATTGCTTGAATCAAGTGGGAGTTAATCTTCCAGATAAGATAGTAATTGACAAAGTTCTCTAGTCACTATCACCAAGTTACTAGAATGTCATGATGAACTATAATATGCAAGGGATAACAAAAACTATTCCCGAGCTCTTCGCGATGCTAAAATCGGTGAAGGTAGAAATCAAGAAAAGAATCAAGTGTTGATGGTTAACAAGACCACTAGTTTCAAGAAAAGGGCAAAGGGATAGAAAGGGAACTTCAAGAAGAATGACAAACAAGTTGTCACTCCCGTGAAGAAGCCCAAAGATAGACCCAAGCCTGAAACTGAGTGCTTCTACTACAAAGGAAATGGTCACTGGATGTGGAACTACCTTAGATACTTGGAGGATAAGAAGGATGGGAAAGTAAACAAAGTTATATTTGATATACATGTTATTGATGTGTACTTTACTAGTGTTTATAGCAACCCATCAGTGTTTTATACTGGTTCAGTTCCTAAGAGTAGTAACTCGAAACGAGAGTTTCAAAATAAACAAAAACTAGTTAAGGGCGAGGTGATGATGAGAGTTGGAAGTGATTCCAAGGTTGATAAGATCACCATCACACACTCCCTTTACCTTCGGATTAGTGTTGAACCTAAAATAAATGTTATTTGGTGTTTGCGTTGAGCATAAATATGATTGGATCATGTTTATGCAATACGGTTATTCATTTAAGTCAAAGAATAATTGTTGTTCTATTTACATGAGTAAAACCTTCTATGGTCATACACTTGATATAAATGGTTTATTGAATCTCGATCATAGTAATACACATATTCATAATATTGAAGCCAAAAGATGCAAAGTTAATAATGATAGTGCAACTTATATGTGGCACTGCCGTTTAGGTCATATTGGTGTAAAGCGCATGAAGAAACTCCATGCTGATGGACTTTTGGAATCACTTGATTATGAATCACTTGATGCTTGCGAACCATGCCTCATGGGCAAGATGACTACGACTCCGTTCTCCGGAACAATGGAGCGAGCAACTGACTTATTGGAAATAATATATACTAATGTATGCGATCCGATAAGTGTTGAGGCTCGCGGTGGGTATCGTTATTTTCTGACCTTCACAGATGATTTGAGCTGATATGGGTATATCTACTTAATGAAACATAAGTCTAAAACATTTGAAAAGTTCAAAGAATTTCAGAGTGAAGTGGAAAATCATCGTAACAAGAAAATAAAGTTTCTACAATCTGATCGCGGAGGCGAATATTTGAGTTACGAGTTTGGTCTTCATTTGTAACAATGTGGAATAGTTTTGCAACTCACGCCACCTGGAACACCACAGTATAATGATGTGTCCGAATGTTGTAATCGTACATTATTGGATATGGTGCGATCTATGATGCCTCTTACCGATGTAGCACTATCATTTTGGGGTTATGCATTAGAGACAGCTGCATTCACGTTAAATAGGGCACCATATAAATACATTGATATGTGTAACATCCCAAATTTTCAATTTGGAATGTTATACACTAGATCATCATTGCATATCATATTTTATTGCATTTTGGCTGATCCTAGAAAATTCTACGCAATTCAAGGACCCTCGGAGAGAGTTGGGGATTTCATTATTTTCATATTTGAGTTTTCTCAAATTTTGAAAATAGGATCATTTGATTTTATTTATTTTATCTTCAATTATTTCTATTACAAAAATATGAGAGAGGGAATAAAATGACTTTCCCAAAATAGAGAAATATTGAGGATGTAATAAAAAAATCAAATAAGATTTTATTTTGGTTTTATTTGCTATTTTATTTGAATTTAGGAAAAATGCGCGTTTTTCAAAATTGCATTTAGGTCCCAAATAAATGTTCATCCTGTGCGGCTTCATTTTAGAAGCCGGGGAAAATTTATTCCGGGATTTTTGGAGTCCGTTTAGTATTCCTTTTTTTTTCTGAGTGTAACTATTAAAAAACGCAACCGACCTAGCGGGCCGTGTCCGACCTGGACACTTGGCCCAGCCGGCTTTATAAGCCGGGGAGGCCCAGCCGGACCCCCCCAAACCCTAGCCGCCTAGCCACCCCCCCGCCGCCGCCGGACCGCCGCGCCGCCCGCCGCCCCGCCGCCCCGCCGCTCGCCAGAGGTAGACCTCGCCACCGCCGGTTTTTCTCAAAAGACCGATCGGTTTTCCGTCGGTTTTGTTCGGTTTTTTTGTTTCGGTTTTAATAGATCGATTTTTCCGGTTTATTTATTTAGCGAGCGTTCGCTCGTTCGTTCATTTTAACAAACACGTTCATCGTTTAGATCCAGTTAACGAACGTTCGTTTGTTAATCTATTCGTTGTTTTCTTTTTCTCGGATTAAATCCGCGATTTTCTGATCGCGATTCCTGATCCGTTTTTCGTTCTAGTATAACTTTTCGCTCGTTTATCAGAATCAGGCGATTCAAGCGCCTGGAGTTTTGTCTCGAAACCCTCTTTCCATTTAACCAACTCAAACAAGTTTTTGCCACTATAAAAATTTCCCTAGATCCAGAATAGTAAACGAAGCTTGTTTCTTTTGCCGTTTGTCTTTCGTTGCTTCGTTCGATTTGATTCATTTTGCCAACTGGAGTTCTGAAGTTGAAGTTTCTGGTTAGATCTCTTATTTGAGTTTTACCTGTGCATTAGTTGAGTACTTATTATATGCTTATTTGTTTGCGATAGAGTACCAGAGTGCGCCGCTTGCTACTTCGAATCGCTAGGTTTCGCGGATCATCCGCAAGGCAAGTAACACTTTGATCATACTTCCAATTACCTAGTTTTATTGCATTAGATCAATCCTCACACATTGCATGATTAGGATCTAATTAAATTGTGGGTTTGGGAAGTAGTTGAGGTAGTGCCTATTACCTGTTTATTATCAAACCTTTGGGAGTTACTTCTACGTTTGCTTATTATGCCATGCTATGCTAGTAGACGTGGATTGGGTGAATGAAATCCATGACAGATGTGAGAGTGTTAAATTAAAGTTTATCTAAGGTGGCAACTTAAATACACATCTGGGTGGATTGAGGCACCTGGGTATTCCAGCGATTGCCTGTTTTCTTTTGGACCGCACCCAGGCTCAAAGGGATCATGAGATTATTCATGCTAGAAACTTCCGTGTGCAGCCACAAGCAATTATGGGCTCTAGCATAGTTGATTAAGTCATGCGAACTCTTATAGTGGTAGACTAGCAGATGTAGGGGAAAGTAGGTGTAACGGTCTACCCGATCGTAAGGTGCTAGCGCTTCTGAAAGACTATGTCTCGGTCATTCATTTCTCAAACACCATGTAGTGCGAGAAATCAAATGGAGGCGATCGAGTCTTGTGGGGAAAAGTGCGCAAACCTCTGCAGAGTGTATAAACTAATCGTGATTAGCCGTGTCCCCGGTTACGGACATCTTGAGTATCTAGTACCTGGATTATCATGTGAATCTCATCATGTTACTCTAAAATTAATTTTGTTAGGTTTTGTTTAATGATGATGCTTAATTGGGATTGAGAATGCTGTCAACCATTCTCAATGTTTAACAACCACCATGATAGTTAAATAAAATTTATTCCTTTGAAGTATGGAAAAATTGGTTTTACGCAAAACTGTAACCATAGAGCTTTCCGCCAGCCAAATATGCATGTAGTATAGCTTATTCTTTCATTACCCTCTATGTGTTACATTGCCAGCATATTCCATGTGCTGACCCATTTCGGGCTGCAACGTTAATGTTGCAGACTTTTTAGACGATGATTAAGGTGCCTTTAGGTCGTGTTTCTATACTCAGTGATGTTGTTGGAGTTGATGGACTCACTTATCTTCCAAGCCTTCCATTGTTATCGTTATTAGATGGCCTTAAGCCATATTTATTGTAATAAGTTATCTTTTGAGACACTCGATGTAATAAGTGTGTGATTGCTACTCTGTTATAAATCCTTCAAGTACTGTGTGGTGTCAGCATTACTGATCCAGGGATGACACCTGAGCATAGAGATTGGACCGTTTGAGGTCTGGTCGCTACAATATGACACTGTATGAACTATGATTTGGCAAGAAACCAAAGCTGTCATTTCTTAAAGTTTGAGGTTGCGATGCTTATGTGAAAAAGTTTCAAACTGATAAGCTCGAACCCAAATCAGAGTAGTGCATCTTCATAGGATACCCAAAAAAACTATTGGGTACACCTTCTATCACAGATCCGAAGGCAAGATATTTTGTTGCTAAGAATGGATCCTTTCTAGAGAAGGAGTTTCTCTCGAAAGAAGTGAGTGGGAGGAAAGTAGAACTTGATGAGGTAATTGTACCTTCTCCAGAATTGGAAAGTTGTTCATCATAGAAATCAGTTTCAGTGATTCCTACACCAATTAGTGAGGAAGCTAATGATGATGATCATGAAACTTCAGATCAAGTTACTACAAAACCTCGTAGGTTAACCAGAGTACGGTCTGCACCAGAGTGGTACGGTAATCCTGTTCTGGAAGTCATGTTACTACACCATGACGAATCTACGAACTATGAGGAAGCGATGATGAGCCCAGATTCCGCAAAATGGCTTGAGGCCATGAAATCTGAGATGGGATCCATGTATGAGAACAAAGTATGGACTTTGATTGACTTGCCCGATGATCGGTGAGTCATTGAGAATAAATGGATCTTCAAGAGGAAGACTGACGCTGATAGTAGTGTTACTATCTACAAAGCTTGAATTGTCGCAAAAAGTTTTTGACAAGTTCACGGTGTTGACTACGTTGAGATTTTCTCACTCGTATCGATGCTTAAAAGTCTGTTAGAATCATGTTAGCAGTTGCCGCATTTTATGAAATCTGGCAAATGGATGTCAAAACTGCATTCCTTAATGGATTTCTTAAAGAAGAGTTGTATATGATGCAACCAGAAGGTTTTATCAATCCTAAAGGTGCTAACAAAGTGAGCAAGCTCCAGCGATCCATCTATGGACAGGTGCAAGCATCTCGGAGTTGGAATATATGCTTTGATAAAGTGATCAAAGCATATGGTTTTATACAGACTTGCGGTGAAGCCTGTATTTACAAGAAAGTGAGTGGGAGCACTACAACATTTCTGATAAGTATATGTGAATGACATATTATTGATCGGAAATGATGTAGAATTTTCTGGAAAGCATAAAGGAGTGTTTGAAAGGAGTTTTTCAAAGAAATACCTCGGTGAATCAACTTACATATTGAGCATCAAGATCTATAGAGATAGATCAAGACGCTTGATATATTTTCAATGAGTACATACCTTGACAAGATTTTGAAGTAGTTCAAAATAGAATAGTCAAAGGAGTTTTTGCCTGTGTTGCAAGGTGTGAAGTTGAGTAAAGACTCAAAACCCGACCACGGTAGAAAATGGAAAGAGAATGAAAAGTCATTCCCTATGCCTCAGTCATAGGTTCTATAAAATATGCTATGCTGTGTACCAGACCTATTGTGTACCTCACCATAAGTTTTGCAAGAGGGTACAATAGTGATCCAGGAGTGGATCACTAGACAACGGTCAACAATATCCTTAGTGGAATAAGGAAATGTTTCTCGGTTATGGAGGTGACAAAGAGTTCGTCGTAAAGAGTTACGTCGATGCATGCTTTGACACCGATCTGGATGACTCTAAGTCTCGATCTAGATACATATTGAAAGTGGGAGAAATTATCTAGAGTAGCTCCATGCAAAGCATTGTAGACATAGAAAATTTGCAAAATACATATGGCTCTGAACGTGGTAGACCCGTTGACTAAATTTTTCTCACAAGCAAAACATGATCACTCTTTGGGTGTTAATCACATAGTGATGTGAACTAGATTATCGACTCTAGTAAACCCTTTGGGTGTTAGTCACATGGAGATGTGAACTAATCACATAAAGATGTGAACTATTGGTGTTAAATCACATGACGATGTGAACTAGATTATTGACTCTAGTGCAAGTGGGAGACTGGAGGAAATATTCCCTAGAGGCAATAATAAAGTTGTTATTATATTTCCTTATATCATAATAAATGTTTATTATTCATGCTAGAACTGTATTAACCAGAAACTTAGTACATGTGTGAATACATAGACAAACATTGTCACTAGTATGCCTCTACTTGACTAGCTCGTTAATCAAAGATGGTTAAGTTTCCTAGCCATGGACAAAGAGTTGTCATTTTATAAGCGGGATCACATCATTAGAGAATGATGTGATTGACTTGACCCATCCGTTAGCTTAGCACGATGATCGTTACAGTTTCATTGCTACTGCTTTCTTCATGACTTATACATGTTCCTCAGACTATGAGATTATGCAACTCCCGAATACCGGAGGAACACCTTGTGTGCTATCAAACATCACAAGGTAACTGGGTGATTATAAAGATGCTCTACAGGTGTCTCCGATGGTGTTTGTTGAGTTGGCATAGACTAAGATTAGGATTTTTCACTCCGTGTATCGGAGAGGTATCTCTGGGCCCTCTCGGTAATGCACATCACTATAAGACTTGCAAGCAATGTGACTAATGAGTTAGTTGCGGGATGATGCATTACAGAATGAGTAAAGAGACTTGCCGATAATGAGATTGAACTAGGTATTGAGATACCGATGATCGAATCTCGGGCAAGTAACATACCGATGACAAAGGGAACAACGTATGTTGTTATGCGGTTTTACCAATAAAGATCTTCATAGAATATGTAAGAACCAATATGAGCATCCAGGTACCGCTATTGGTTATTGACCGGAGATGAGTCTCGGTCATGTCTACATAGTTCTCGAACCCGTAGGGTCCACACACTTAACGTTCTGTGACAATTTGTATTATGAGTTATGTGATTTGATGACTGAAGTTTGTCGGAGTCTCGGATGAGATCGAGGACATGACGAGGAGTCTCGAAATGGTCGATATGTAAAGATCGATATATTGGAAGGCTATATGCGGACATCGGAAAGGTTCCGAGTGATTCGGGTATTTTTCGGAGTACCAGAGAGTTACGGGAATTCGTATTGGGCCTTAATGGGCCATACGGGAAAGGAGAGAAAGGCCTCAAGGGTGGCCGTGCCCCTTCCCCATGGACTGGTCCGAATTGGACTAGGGAAAGGGGGCGCCCCATTCCTTCCTTCTCCTTCTCCCTTCCCTCTTTCCTATTCCATGTGGGAGGTGGAATCCTACTAGGACTAGGGAGTCCTAGTAGGACTCCACACTTTAGGCGGGCCCTATGAAGGCCGGCCTCCTCCTCCCTCCATCCTTTATATACATGGCCAGGGGGCACCCCATAGACACACAAGTTGATCATTGATCCCTTAGCCGTGTGCGGTGCCCGCTCCACCATAATCCACCTCGGTCATATCGTAGCGCTGCTTAGGCGAAGCCCTGTTCCGGTAGCATCATCATCACCGTCATCACGCGATCATGCTGACGAAGCTCTCCCTCGACACTCAGCTGGATCGAGAGTTCGTGGGACGTCACCGAGCTGAACGTGAGCATATTGCGGAGGTTCCATACTTTCGGTACTAGGATCAGTCGCATCTGAAGACGTATGACTACATCAACCGCGTTGTAATAACGCTTCTGCTTATGGTCTACGAGGGTACGTGGACAACACTCTTCCCTTCTCATTGATATGCATCACCATGATAGATCTTGCGTGTGCGTAGGATTTTTTTTTTGAAATTACTGCGTTCCCCAACAATTATGTCATTGATATGAGTCATTATAATCTTTAGGAGTTATTGTTGACATGGTTAGTTGTAATGCTGGCTGAAACCCTGGGTGCTAAGCTTATTTATGCAAACAAAAGAAAAAACTTTCAGTTTATCAACTGAATTGCTTGAGGACAAGCAAAGGTTTAAGCTTGGGGGAGTTGATACGTTTCCAACATATCTACTTTTTCTCACGCTTTTCCTCTTGTTTTGGACTCTAATTTGCTTGATTTGAATGAAACTAACCCCGGAGTGACGCTGTTTTCAGCATAACTACCATGGTGTTGTTTTTGTGCAGAAATAAAAGTTCTCGGAATGGAACGAAACTTTGCGAGGATTTTTTATATCAATAATACGAATTTCTAGAGCCAAGACCTGCCGGAGAGGGGCACCTAGGTGGGCACAACCCACCAGAGCACGCCCCCCTCTCCTGGCACGCCCAGGTGGGTTGTACCCACCTGGTGGCCCCGTAGACCTCAACCATGACACTATAAATTCCTATTTTTGGAGAAAAAATCAAGGAGAAAGAATTATCACGATCCACGAGATGGAGCCGCGCCAAGCCCTGTTCTTCCTCGGGAGGGCTGATCTGGAGTCCGTTTGGGGCTCCGGAGAGGGGAATCTTTGTTCTTCATCATCACCAACCATTCTCCATCACCAATTCCATGATGCTCCCCACCGGGAGTGAGTAATTCCTTCATAGACTCGCTGGTCGGTGAGGAGTTGGATGAGATTCATCATGTAATCGAGTTAGTTTTGTTAGGGCCTGATCCCTAGTATCCACTATGTTCTTAGATTGATGTTGATATGACTTTGCCATGCTTAATGCTTGTCACTTTGGGCCCGGGTGCCATGATTTCAGATCTGAACCGTTTATGTTATCACCATTATATCCATGTTCTAGATCCGATCTTGCAAGTTATAGTCACCAACTATGTGTTATGATCTGACAACCCCGCAGTGACAACAACCGGGCCCACTCTCAGTGACGACCGTAGTTTGAGGAGTTCATGTATTCACTTGGTGTTAATGCTTTGTTCCGGTTCTCTATTAAAAGGAGGCCTTAATATCCCTTAGTATCCAATATGGACCCCGCTGCCACGGGAGGGTAGGACAAAAGATGTCATGCAAGTTCTTTTAATAAAGCATGCATGACTATTTACGGAATACATGCATACATTATATCGATGAACTGGAGCTAGTGTCGTATCGCCCTAGGTTATAACTGTCACATGGTGAATATCATCCAACAAGTCACCGATCCAATGCCTACAAACTTTTCCATATTGTTTCTGCTAAGTTAGTATCATCACTTTTACACTTGCTACAAAATTACTGCTATCACTGTTACTATTACTATTGCTGCTGTCACTACTAGCAAAACTATCAAACTACTTTGCTACTGATCACTTTGCTGCAGATAATTAATCTCCAGGTGTGGTTGAATTGACAACTTAGCTGCTAATACCTTCAAATATTCTTTGGCTCCCCTTGTGTCGAATATATAAATTTGCATTGAATACTCTACCCTCGAAAATTGTTGCGATCCCCTATACCTGTGGGTTATGAGGTCTCATCGTAGTCAACTCCTTGAACTTGTCGAAAACCTTTCGCAACAAGTCGAGCTTTGTAGACAGTAACATTACCATCAGCGTTAGTCTTCTTCTTGAAGATCCATTTATTCTCTATGGCTTGCCGATCATCAGGCAAGTCAACCAAAGTCCATATTTGTTCTCATACATGGATCCCATCTCAGATTTCATGGCATCGATCCATTTTGTGGAATCTGGGCTCATCATCGCTTACTCATAGTTTGTAGGTTTGTCATGGTCTAGTAACATGACTTCCAGAACAGGATTACCGTACCACTCTGGTGCGGAACATACTCTAGTTGACCTACGAGGTTCGGTAGTAACTTGATCTGAAGTTTCATGATCATCATCATTAACTTCCTCACTAATTGGTGTTGGCATCATTGGAAATGATTTCTGCAATGAACTACTTTCCAATTCGAGAGAAGGTACAACTACCTCATCAATTGCTACTTTCCTCCCACTCACTTCTTTTGAGAGAAACTCCTTCTCTAGAAAGGATCCATTCTTAGCGACAAATATCTTGCCATCGGATCTGTGATAGAAGGTGTACCCAATAGTTTCTTTTGGGTATCCTATGAAGACGCACTTCTCCAATTTGGTTCGAGCTTATCAGGCTAAAGCATTTTCACATAAGCGTCGCAACCCCAAACTTTAAGAAATGACAGCCTAGGTTTCTTGCTAAACCACAGTTCATACGGTGTCATCTCTACGGATTTGGATGGTGCCCTATTTAACGTGAATGCAGCTGTCTCTAATGCATAACCCCAAAATGATAGCGGTAACTTCGTAAGAGACATCATAGATCGCACCATATCTAATAAAGTATGGTTACAACATTCGGACACACCATTACGCTGTGGTGTTCCAGGTGGCGTGATTTGCAAAACTATTCCACATTATTTCAAATGAAGACCAAACTCATAACTCAAATATTCGCCTCCGTGATCAGATCATAGAAACTTTATTTTCTTGTTACGATGATTTTCCACTTCACTCTGAAATTCTTTGAACTTTTCAAATGGTTCAGACTTATGTTTCATTAAGTAGATATACCCATATCTACTCAAATCATCTGTGAAGGTTAGAAAATAATGATACCGCCGCGAGCCTCAACACTCATCGGACTACATACATCAGTATGTATTATTTCCAATAAGTCAGTGGCTCGCTCCATTGTTTCGGAGAACGGAGCTTTAGTCATCTTGCCCATGAGGCATGGTTCACAAGCATTCATAATCAAGTGATTCCAAAAGCCCATCTGCATTGA
Organism: Triticum dicoccoides; assembly: GCF_002162155.2. Lineage (NCBI taxonomy): Eukaryota > Viridiplantae > Streptophyta > Magnoliopsida > Poales > Poaceae > Triticum > Triticum dicoccoides. The sequence goes on from NC_041382.1 coordinate 416,054,651, forward strand.
GTTTCTTCATGCGCTTTGCACCAATATGAACTAAACGGCAGTGCCACAAATAAGTTGCACTATCATTATTAACTTTGCATCTTTTGTCATCAATATTATGAATATGTGTATCACTATGGTCCAGATTCAACAAAAATAGACGACTCATCAAGGGTGCATGACCATAAAAGATATTACTCATATAAATAGAACAACTTCACTAATTTAAATGAATAACCGTCTCGCATCAAAGAAGATCCATATATAATGTAAATGCTCAACGCTGGCACCGAATGAAAATTATTCAGGTCTAAAACTAATCCCGATGGTAGATGTAAAGGTAGCGTGCCGACGGTGATCACATCGACCTTGGAACCATTTCCGACGCGCATCGTCACCTCATCCTTAGCCAATCTTCGTTTAATACGTAGCCCCTGTTTCGAGTTGCAAATATGAGGAACAGAACCAGTATCAAATACCCAAGCACTACTACGAGCATTAGTAAGGTACACATCAATAACATGTATATCAAATATACCTTTCACTTTGCCATCCTTATTATCCGCCAAATACTTAGGGCAGTCCCGCTTCCAGTGACCAGTCCCTTTGCAGTAGAAGCACTTAGTTTCAGGCTTAGGTCCAAACTTGGCTTCTTCCCGGGAGCAGCAACTTGGTTGCTATTCTTCTTGAAGTTCCCCTTCTTCCCTTTTCCCTTTTTCTTAAAACTAGTGATCTTGTTAACCATCAACACTTGATGCTCCTTCTTGATTTCTACCTCCGCAGCCTTGAGCATTGCAAAGAGCTCGAGAATTGTCTTGTTCATCCCTTGCATATTATAGTTCATCACGAAGCCTTTATAGCTTGGTGGCAGTGATTGAAGAACTCTGTCAATGACACTATCTTCAGGAAGATTAACTCCCAGCTGAGTCAAGTGGTTATGGTACCCAGACATTCTGAGTATGTGTTCACTGACAGAACTATTCTCCTCCATTTTGCAGCTATATAACTGATGTCTACCACACAACCTTCTTCTTGTAGATGTTGTCGAGCCTACAAGTGCAGAGGTTTGTAGGACAATAGCAAATTTCCCTCAAGTGGATTACCTAAGGTTTATCAATCCATGGGAGGCGTAGGATGAAGATGGTATCTCTCAAACAACCCCGCAACCAAATAACAAAGAGTCTCTTGTGTCCCCAACACACCCAATACAATGGTGAATTGTATAGGTGCACTAGTTCGGTGAAGAGATGGTGACACAAGTGCAATATGGATCGTAGATATAGGTTTTTGCAATTTGAAAGTATAAAAACATCAAGGTAACTAATGACAAAAGTGAGCGAAAACGGTATTGCAATGCATTGAAAAAAGGCCTAGGGTTCATACTTTCACTAGTGCAAGTTCTCTCAACAATAATAACATAATTAGATCATATAACAAACAGCCTAGAGTTCGTAGTAAAATAACACCTTAAGACACAAATCAACCAAAACCCTAATGTCACCTCAAGTATCTGCGGGTATGATTATATGATATGCATCACGCAATCTCAGATTCATCTATTCAACCAACATAAAGAACTTCAAAGAGTGCCCTAAAGTTTCCACTTGAGAGTCAAGATGAAAACGTGTGCCAACCCCTGTGCATAAGTTCACAAGGTCACTGAACCCACAAGTTGATCACCAAAACATACATCAAGTAGATCACGTGAATATCCCATTGTCACCATAGATAAGCACATGCAAGACATACATCAAGTGTTCTCAAATCCTTAAAGACTCAATCCGATAAGATAACTTCAAAGGGAAAACTCAATCCATTACAAGAGATAGAGGGGGACAAACATCATAAGATCCAACTATAATAGCAAAGCTTGTGGTACATCAAGATCGTGCCACATCAAGAACACGAGAGAGAGAGAGAGAGAGAGAGAGAGAGAGAGAGAGATCAAACACATAGCTACTGGTACATACCCTCAGCCCCGAGGGTGAACTACTCCCTCCTCGTCATGGAGAGCGCCGAGATGATGAAGATGGCCACCGGTGATGGATCCCCCCTCCGGCAGGGTGCCGGAATAGGGTCCCGATTGGTTTTTGGTGGCCACAGAGGCTTGCAGCGGTTGAACGCCCGATCTAGGTTTCTTTTCGGGGGTTTCTGTATTTATAGGAATTTTTGGCGTCGGTCTCACGTCAGGGGGGGTCTCCGAGTCGTCCACGAGATAGGGGGATGCACCCAGGGGGGTAGGGCGCGCCCTCCACCCTCGTGGATGGCTTGGGACTCTTCTGGCCCAACTCTTTTACTCCTGGGGCTTCTTTTGGTCCATAAAAACATCAAAAATTGGCATGTCAATTGGACTCCGTTTGGCATTCCTTTTCTATAAAACTCAAAAACAAGGAAAAAATAGAAACTGGCACTGGGCTCTAGGTTAATAGGTTAGTCCCAAAAATCATATAAAATAACATATAAATGCATATAAAACATCCTAGATGGATAATATAATAGCATGGACCAATAAAAAATTATAGATATGTTGGAGACGTATCAAGCATCCCCAAGCTTAATTCCTGCTCGTCCTCGAGTAGGTAAATGATAAAAACAGATTTTTTGATGTGGAATGCAACCAAACATATTTATCAATGTAATCTTCTCTATTGTGGCAAGAATATTCAGATCCATAAGATTCAAGACAAAAGTTTAATATTGACATAAAAAATAATAATACTTCAAGCATACTAACAAAGTAATCATGTCTTCTCAAAATAACATGACCAAAGAAAGTCCATCCGTACAAAATCATATAGTTTGGCTATGCTCCATCTTTGTCACACAAAATATTCAGATCATGCACAACCCCGATAACAAGCCAAGCAATTGTTTCATACTTTAGTATTCTCAAACTTTTTCAACTTTCATGCAATACATGAGCATGAGCCATGGACATAGCACTATAGGTGGAATAGAATGGTGGTTGTGGAGAAGACAAAAAGGAGGAAGATGGTCTCACATCAACTAGGCGTATTAATGGGCTATGGAGATGCCCATCAATAGATATCAATGTGAGTGAGTAGGGATTTCCATGCAACGGATGCACTAGAGCTATAAATGTATGAAAGCTCAACAAGAAAACTAAGTGGGTGTGCATCCAACTTGCTTGCTCATGAAGACCTAGGGCATTTGAGGAAGCCCATTGTTGGAATATACAAGCCAAGTTCTATAATGAAAAATTCCCACTAGTATATGAAAGTGCCAACATAGGAGACTCTCTATGATGAAGATCATGGTGCTACTTTGAAGTACAAGTGTGGTAAAAGGATAGTAGCATTGGCCCTTCTCTCATTTTTTGTTTTGTTTTTTTGGGCCTTCTCTTTTTTCCCATTCTCTTTTTTTATTTCCTCACATGGGACAATTGCTCTAATAATGAAGATCATCACACTTTTATTTACTTACAACTCAAGAATTACAACTCGATACTTAGAACAAAATATGACTCTATATGAATGCCTCCGGCGGTGTACCGGGATGTGCAATGACTCAAGAGTGACATGTATGAAAGAATTATGATCGGTGGCTTTGCCACAAATACAATGTCAACTACATGATCATGCAAAGCAATATGACAATGATGAAGCGTGTCATAATAAACGAAATGGTGGAAAGTTGCATGGCAATATATCTCGGAATGGCTATGGAAATGCCATAATAGGTAGGTATGGTGGTTGTTTGGTGGGTTTATGGTACCGGTAAAAGTTGCATGGTACTAGAGAGGCTAGCAATGGTGGAAGGGTGAGAGTGTGTATAATCCATGGACTCAACATTAGTCATAAAGGACTCACATACTTATTGCAAAAATCTATTAGTTATCGAAGCGAAGTACTACGCGCATGCTCCTAGGGGGATAGATTGGTAGAAAAGACCATCGCTCGTCCCAGACCGCCACTCATAAGGAAGACAATCAAAAAAAATCTCATGCTCCAACTTTGTTACATAACGGTTCACCATACGTGCATGCTACGGCACTCACAAACCTTAACACAAGTATTTCTCAAATTCACAACTACTCACTAGCATGACTCTAATATCACCATCTTCATATCTCAAAACAATCATAAGGAATCAGACTTCTCATAGTATTCAATGCACTTTATATGAAAGTTTTTATTATATCCCTCTTGGATGCCTATCATATTAGGACTAAATTCATAACCTAAGAAAATTACCATGTTGTTTAATAATCACAAAATAATATAAGTGAAGCATGAGATTTCATCAATTTCTTCAAAATAAAACCACCGTCGTGCTCTAAAAAGATATAAGTGAAGCACTAGAGCAAACGACAGACTACTCCAAAAGATATAAGCGAAGATCCAGGAGTAGTCAAATAATTATGTAACTATGTGAAGACTCCTTCTCATAAATAAAATTTCAGATCTTAAGTACTTTATTCAAACATCAAGCAAAACAAAATAAAATGATATTGCAAGGATAGCACATATCATGTGAAGAAGCAAAAACTTAGGCTCAACCGAGGCTAACCAATAATTGTTGATGAAGAAAGGTGGGATGCCTACCGGGGCATCCCCAAGCTTAGATGCTTGAGACTTCTTGAAATATTAATTAGGGATGCCTTGGGAATCCCCAATCTTGAGCTTTTGTGTCTCCTTAATTCCTCTCATATCATAGTTTCCTGGAATCTTAAAAACTTCATGCACACAAAACTCAACAAGAACTCGTGAGATAAGTTAGTATAAATCAACGCAAAACCTTATCATTCTCTACTGTAGAAAATCAATAAAATTATAATTTGACATTGCATACTAAATGCCTCTGCATATTTAATAGTCCTATCCTCAAATAGAATCATTAAACAAGCAAACATATGCAAACAATGCAAACATAACATCAATCTGTCTAAACATGATAGTCTGTAAAGAATGCAAGCGGAATCATACTTCTTTAACTCCAAATATTCTGAAAAATTACCACACTGTATATAATTTATTTTTACTCATTGTGTAAAAAGTTTAAGATTTTATCATGTTCTGACTATTTACAAATATTCAAAACATAACAGCAAACTTTCTGTTTTTAAAACAGCAACATATAGACTTGCAAAATAAGCATGGTAAAGGCTATACTTGACCTTTTTACTGAACTAAAAGATGCAAAACATTACTCTAAATGACAGCAAGCAAATCCTAATAAAATAAAATGACGCTCCAAGAAAAACACATATCATGTGGTGAATAAAAATATAGCTCCAAGTAAGGTTACCGATGAAACGAAGACGAAAGAGGGGATGCCTTCTAGGGCATCCCCAAGCTTAGGCTCTTGGTTGTCCTTGAATATTACCTTGGGTTGCCTTGGGAATTCCCCATCTTAGGATCTTGCCACTCCTTATTCCGTAGTCCATCGAATCTTTACCCAAAACTTGAAAACTTGACAACACAAAACTTAACAGAAAACTCGTAAGCTCCGTTAGTATACGAAAGCAAATCACCACTTAGGTACTGTCAAGACAATATTCATAATTTTCTCACATGATACCTACTGTGCCCTATAATTTCTACAATTTATATTAATCAATATAAGCCACAGGAACTAGAAAACAAGCAAACTATGCATCAAAAATAAGAATCTGTCAAAAACAGGACAGTCTGTAGTAATCTGTAACTCCAGAATACTTCTGTAACTCCAAAAATCCTGAGAAATTAGGAAGTCCTAGGAATTTTTTTAATAATCCTCTGCAAAAAGAATCAATATTTTATCGTGCTTCTGTTAAAAATTAAAACTAATCTCCTGGGCACAAAAGTTTCTGTTTTTCAGCAAGATCAAATCGACTATCACCGTAGATCATCCCAAAGGTCTTACTTGTCACTTTATTAAACAAAAGCTATAAAACATGATTACTACAGTAGCTCAATCATGTGAACACACAAAAATAGTAGGGGTAAATGTTGGGTAGCATCCCTACAAGCGCTTTTCTTTAATGCCTTTTTAGCTAGGCATGATGATTTCAATGATGCACACATAAAAGCTAAGAATTGAAACAAAATGGGATCACCATGAAGAATATGACTAGCATATTTAAGTATAACCCACTTCCTATGCATCAAGATTTTGTGAGCAAACAATTTATGGTAACAAGAATCAACTTGCATAGGAAGGTAAAGCAAGCAAAACTTCAAGATTTTCAACACACAGAGAGGAAACTTGATATTATTGCAATATGTAAAAGCATATGTTAATCTCTCGTAATAATTTTCAGTGGCATAATGACTGAATTCAACAATATAACCATCACACAAAACATTCTTTTCATGATCCACAAGCATAGAAAATTTACTACTCTCCACGTACGCAAAATTCTTCTCATTCATAATAGTGGGAGCAAACTCAACAAAATAACTATCATGTGAGGCATCTCATTAGCATAATGGATATTCAAAGAATTCATACTAACAACATTGCAATCATGCTCATCATTCAAAGATTTAGTGCCAAACATTTAAATGCATTCTTCTTCTAACACTTTGGCACAATTATCGGAATCCTTATTTTCATGAAAGATATTAAAAAGATGAAGCATATGAGGCAACCTCAATTCCATTTTTTTGTAGTTTTCTTTTATAGACTAAAGTAGTGATAAAACAAGAAACAAAAAGATTCGATTGCAAGATCTAAAGATACACCTTCAAGCACTAACCCCCCGGCAACGGCGCCAGAAAAGAGCTTGATGTCTACTACACAACCTTCTTCTTGTAAAAGTTGTTGGGCCTCCAAGTGCAGAGGTTTGTAGGACAATAGCAAATTTCCCTCAAGTGGATGACCTAAGGTTTATCTATCTGTGGGAGGCATAGTATGAAGATGGTATCTCTCAAACAACCCTGCAACCAAATAACAAAGAGTCTGTCGTGTCCCCAACATACCCAATACAATGGTAAATTGTATAGGTGCACTAGTTCGGCGAAGAGATGGTGATACAAGCGCAATATGGATGGTAGATATAGCTTTTTGTAGATACAAGCGCAATATGGATGGTAACTAATGATAAAAGTGAGCGAAAACGGTATTGCAATGCTTTGAAACAAGGCTTAGGGTTCATGCTTTCACTAGTGCAAGTTCTCTCAACAATAATAACATAATTAGATCATATAACTATCCCTCAATATGCAACAAAGAGTCACTCCAAAGTCACTAGCAGAGAACAAACGAAGAGATTATTGTAGGGTACGAAACCACCTCAAAGTTATTATTTTCGATCAATCCATTGGGCTATTCCTATAAGTGTCACAAACATCCATAGAGTTCACAGTAAAATAACACCTTAAGACACAAATCAACCAAAACCCTAACGTCACCTAGATACTCCAATGTCACCTCAAGTATCCGCGGGTATGATTATACGATATGCATCACACAATCTCAGATTCATCTATTCAACCAACACAAAGAACTTCAAAGAGTGCCCCAAAGTTTCTACCGGAGAGTCAAGACGAAAACGTGTGCCAACCCCCATGCATAAGTTCACAAGGTCACTGAACCCGCAAGTTGATCACCAAAACATACATCAACTAGATCACATGAATATCCCATTGTCACCATAGATAAGCACATGCAATATATACATCAAGTGTTCTCAAATCCTTAAAGACTCAATCCGATAAGGTAACTTCAAAGGGAAAACTCAATCCATTACAAGAGATAGAGGGGGACAAACATCATAAGATCCAACTATAATAGCAAAGCTCACGGTACATCAAGATCGTGCCACATCATGAACACAAGATAGAGAGAGAGATCAAACACATAGCTATTGGTGCATACCCTCAGCCCCAAGGCTGAACTACTCTCTCCTCATCATGGAGAGCACCGGGATGATGAAGATGGCCACCGGTGATGGTGAGGGAGACCTGGACTAAGGGGTCCTCGGGCGTCGGGCCTGTTACCCATGGGCCGAACTGATAGGCTATGAAGACATGAAGGCTGAAGACTGTACCTATGTCCGGATTGGACTCTCCTGGGCGTGGAAGGCAAGCTTGGCGAGCGACTATGAAGATTCGTTCTTATGTAACCGACTCTATGTAACCCTA
>NC_041382.1:416062944-416089043 GCF_002162155.2 Triticum dicoccoides
CGGAGGGGTTAGTTCGGAAAGATACACTCATTACCATAGTCATACAAGCTAGGCTTCTAGGGTTTAGCCATTATGATCCCGTGGTAGATCAACTCTTGTAATACTCATATTCATCAAGATCAAACAAACAGGAAGTAGGGTATTACCTCTATAGAGAGGGTCCAAACCTGCGTAAACATCGTGTCCCTCGTCTCCTGTTATCATCGATCCTAGACGCACCAGTTCGGGACCCCCTACGCAAGATCCGCCGGTTTTGGCACCGACATTGGTGCTTTCATTGAGAGTTCCGCTGTGCCATCGACAAAACGTTCGATGGCCCCTTCAATTCTCTATAGTAATGCTATCCAAGGTGGAACTTTCCTCCCCAGACAGATTTTCATGTTCGGCAGCTTCATACTGCGGGCCAACTCGCTTGGCTGTCTGGAGCAGGTCGATAGCTATGCCCCTGGCCATCAGGTCAGATTTGGAAGCTTGAACTATGTCACGGTTATCCGTGGAGACTTGATCTTCAATGGATATGACACCGCGATGATCGCCCCCCTCGCTCCGATGAACGTGACCTAAATCTGTCATTGGACCAGGTTCTGGAGATGGTTCCTATAACTGCTACGACCTTAGATCCGGAGCAGTTTGCACCATTTGAAGCCACAGAGTCCGCGGCGTTGGAGCCGCACACAAACTCAACACCAGGCAATATCAGCGTCAACGGAATTTCGGACTCATTTCCGACTATAAGTTCTGAACCTTGCGTGCTCCCGGACACTGAGCTGGATCGGTTATCAATCAGCGAGTTCAGCACCGCAGATGTCTTCCAACGCTTGCCCTTTGGCGATGTGCTTAATTCATTGAAAAACCTGTCCCCGATGGGGGACTCATGGCCGAACTATGTCCGGTTCGAGCTAGAGGCTGACAATGGAGAATTTCGCTTCCCACCCGCCACCAACTTCATAGCCACTGTCGAGGACTCAACCGACATGCCCGCTTCTGGCTCCGAAGACATTGACGACATAGACGACGATGCCGATAAGGAGCAAGGCCAAGACCCGCCAGTCATCAGGCGTGTGACGGCCACCCCTTCATATGACGTGTACATGATCGATACACTTAAAATGCCCCGTGACAAGGACAAGGGAGATCCACTTAAAACTCCTGAGACACAGCCTAAGTTCGGGCACCCCAAACACCACCCCAAGTCACGTCGCAACAACGATGGCGCTGGAGAAAATAGTACTCCGGATGACGCCGAAAGCAATGAAGACCCTGTGGGAGCAATATCCGAGCAGGAGGAACAGGAAAACGGGCAAGCCAGCCCCGATGAACAGGCCCCGCCCAGCGACGGTTCGGAGGAAGAAAACTACCTTCCGCTCTCTGAAGATGAGGTAAGCCTCGGCGACGAAGACTTCATTGTACCCGAAGAGCCCCTCGAGCAGGAGTGCTTCAAGCGCAGGCTGATAGCTATGGCAAGGAGCCTGAAAAAGAAGTAGCAGCAGCTTCAAGCTGACCAAGACCTACTCAATGACAGATGGACCGAAGTCCTGGTCGCTGAATAATACAGCCTTAGTGGCCTAGCCAAAAGCTACCCAAAGCACAGATCGCTATACCAGTCCGATAACGGGGCGTTGGAGCCCATACCATCGTCACACAATGCGGCCGGTCACCGACAACTCTGTCCGGATAAAGAGGCAACTCAAGCCGAAGACCAGACCGCTCCACCTCGCCGTAAAAGCAAGAACAAGCAGGTCACGATTACCCAGACAACCTGCAAAGGGACTGGGACAATAGAGTAGGAAACGCAAGACCGATCTACGGATCGCGAAAGCATGCTTGGACACGCGACGATGGCTACCTATTCGGACGTGTCAAACCTCGCCATGCCCGATCCAAAAACCGCAAAGGGACTCCTTCGGGGTTACGTCGTAGTGTGGCCCAACATAGAGGCACCGCACACCCACTTTGCTTCACTGATGAAGTAATGGATCATGAATTCCCCGAAGGATTCAAACCCGTCAATATTGAATCATACGACGGGACTACCGATCCCGCGGTATGGGTAGAAGATTACATCCTCCACATCCACATGGCCCATGGGGACGACCTCCATGCCATTAAATGCCTCCCACTAAAACTAAAAGGGCCAGCTCAGTACTGGTTAAACAACCTTCCCGAAAACTCCATAGGCAGCTGGGAGAACTTGGAAGAGGCCTTCCTTGATAACTTCAGAGGAACACATGTCCGGCCATCGGATGCCGATGAACTAAGTCACATTGTCCAACAGCCCAGAGAATCAGCCAGGCAGCTCTGGACTCGGTTCTTAGTTAAAAAGAACCAAATCGTCGACTGTCCGGACGCGGAAGCCCTTGCGGCTTTCAGACATAGTGTCCGAGATGAATGGCTTGCATGCCACCTCGGCCAAGGACCTAAATCCATGACAGCCCTCACTTCTTTGATGACCCGCTTTCGCGCGGGAGAAGACAGCTATCTCACTCGTAGAAGCATTAGCGCCAGCAACCAGGGCACCTCCGAAATCCGAGACGGCAATGGCAAGCCACGAGGAAGCAAAAACAACAGTCGCAATGACAATGAAAGATCAGACGACACAACGGTCAACGCCGGATTCAGCAACCCCAAGCCCGGTCAGCGGAAGAAGCCATTCAAGGCGAATCGAGACGAACCATCCAACCTGGACAGGATATTGGACCGACCCTACCAGATTCATGGCCACCCCGATAAACTAGCTAATCATACCAATAGAAACTGTTGGGTCTTTAAACATGCCGGCAAGCTCAACGCCGAACACAGGGGGAGGAGGCCGCCAAGCGATAGGGATGACGGAAAGGTTCACCAACAAAACACCGGGGGTCAGAAGCAGTCTCCACCCGAGGATCAACTACTCCTACAACGGAAATAGCAACCCGGCTTCCGCCGCCCACTCCTTACATCTACAAAGTTTGTACCACGCATACATCATTACGCACTCAAGATACCATGGGCATTGGTGGAAGCACAATATGGACAAGCCTGCAAGCACTCCAGTAACTTTTATTATTATTATTATTTATTTTATTTTTATTTATTCCTTCGCTATCTTTTAAAAACAGGTAACAAACAGGATAAACATCTGAAACTGGCTCTATCGGAGTCTGAATCTGTACACTCACCTAAGGGGCTATTTCCATCAAGGATTCCCCCCACCGAGGACTGGCGGCGCAGACGTGCGACAGGAGGTCCAAAATAACTTTTTGTAGACCGCACTCTCTATTTCTCGAGCATGTACTATGCCTGTTCCTCCGCCTCCAACCCCAAGCATGTCAAATAGCCAGGAGGATGGCTTTTATATATATCATAAGTAATCATCGGCATATCGCTCAGTTCCCATTAAACAATATCCAACTAATCACCCGCATTGTTTCCCCGACAAATATGGCTCCTACGATTATTTCACAGAAATACCTTGGCATAACATGCCAGGGGCTTGGTGTGGGAACAAATGAGTTGCGAGTAAAAGTCTGAACAACTCTATAGCATACTTCGGTGTCGCAAGTTTGGCCTTATATGCATCAGCTCCGAATCATTGTCTTGGGTCAATAGTTGGGTTTCTCGGCTCCTGTGCTTGCTACCCTATGTTCCTCTCTATCGGCTAGGGTAGTAAAGGGAGAACTACTGCGATTGTTCCCTGGTCTAAACCGGACGAGCACCTCAATAGAGAAAGCCAAAAACTGACTGTCATGATGCGGCGTGAGCTGGTCATCCACTTGACGACTTCTTGGAATCTCTAGCGATTCTCCGTGTCACACGAGGGATCTTTTTTAGATCAAATATGTAAGGCACCATACGCCGCATACATACCAGGGGCTATGTCGTAGACCCACAATAAAACTCCTATTGCTAAGTGAAAGCGTTAACGCCCTATAGTCCGATTGCCTGGTTCGCCGCATTTATCACCTCCTTCATGGACCAAGATGTTGGATAAAGAGTGATGAAATGCATTTCCGAACACCCTCGTACTTCCTATGAGGGGGCTGAAGCCGACGACTGAAAAACTTTCAGATTATATCAAAACGGCCCCACAGGAGGAATTCAAGCTTTCAAGCAAAACATAAATAGATTAACTATAAAATTGTCTTTTACAATTTTCATACACCTCACTCGAACATTATGTCTTTCGAGCACTGACCCTCTATAAAGCGGGCGGCCTCTAGGACATCTTCAAAATAATGCTCCGGTTTCAGGCGGTCCTTGCCTTTGGGTGGACTCTTCGTCGTAACATCAATGGCCTTCATCTTCCCCCAGAATGTTTTGACTCGGGCAAAAGCCATTCGCGCACCCTCAATGCACGATGATCGCTTCACAGCATCGATACGCGGCACCGCATCAACAAGCCTCTGCACCAAACCGAAATAGTTATTCGGAACAGGCTCGGTTGGCCACAACCGGATTATGACATCCTTCATGGCAGCGCCAGATATCCTATGAAGTTCAGCCCATTGCGACATTTGTTCATTGAGCAACAGAGGGCGCTTTGATGCGCCAAACCACGACCAAAAAAGCTTCCCTGTTGCATATCCATCTCGCGCTTGGTAATACTATGCTGCATCGGTAGAACTCTTTGGCAAGTCCAAGAACTCGTTCGGAGAACTCCATACTTGGTTAAGCTGGGCATAGTTTGGGTCACCGAACTTAGTTTGCAGCAGAAAGGGCTTTCCCGCCACAATCTCCCTTGCCCATCGAACCTCCTCATGGGCTGCTCTGGATTCCTACCGCGCTACTCTAGCCTCTTGTAAGGCCTTGTCCAGATCAGCCATTAAGGCTTTACTCTCCTTGTCTAGAAATTCACAGCGGCCAGTAGCATTCTCCAGTTCGAGCATCATAGTGGATATCTTCTCCTCATCTTGGCACCATGCAGCTTGTTCGGCTTTTAATTCAGCCGATGCCTTTTCGGGAGCAGCATTACTACGACAGGCTAGCTCCTTGGCCCGGGCCAGCTCCGCTCGAAGAACTTCAACGGGGACAGCACCATCTACAGCCATGCATATTCCAACATCTCTTAACATCATGATTATACCACAAAAATGTATGAGGATTGCCCCGAATACATACCTTGCGACTCGTCAAGACACAAATTGATTAAAGCATGATCATCCCCTGCCACATCAAGCTTCCGCTGCAAATCGGCAATTTCCATAGTCCGGGAAGCGGCCAAGGGGAAGCAGCCTATGTTCAAAATTGATCAGGTTAGTCCTCAAACGTTCTTTTTCGATCCTCCGTTTTTCTTCCCAGCGGAAGCCAACCTGAGTATCAGGGGCTACTACCTATACACAAGCGTGTCTTTGCAAACAAAACATAGCTGAAAACATTATGTCTCAAACCTCGAAGCCCTTCAGTAGGCTCATGAACGCCTCATTTAATCCGCTCTTCACGGACGAAATCTATTCAAACACTGTACCCATCAAGGTACGTTGTTCCCCCGAGACAGATGCTTTCCGCAACATGTCCCACAACATATCCGGAGTCCCCGGGTCTCCGGAAGCTGCTCCAAAAGCACAATCGTCCTTTGAAGGAATCTGCTCACCCGTCTTCAAAATCGCTGTCGGTTGTGAACCAGACAGTCCGGGGCCTTTGTTATCATCAGCCCCGGAAACCCGGATGGTCGGAGGTCCACCTTTGGGTATTGCCTCTTCTGTCCCCTAGTCTAAAGGGACCCTCCACGATGACACTTTAGAGTCATCCTCCTTATTGGGTGAGGAGGTTGGAGGAGGCGTCTCGCTCTCCATCATCTTTGGGAGGAGACTCCCCGAAGAAGAGGATTGCCTGGAAAAATTCTGTGCCGACCTGTAAAAATTCATAAATGTGTTACGTGTATCTTCAGTAACAATAATGGAGCAGGACGCTATCAAAGTACTCCGGATTCTCTCACGGTTTGGCCGAGGGCTTGTCCCCCTGTTGGAGCTGCTCAACGGCGTCACTTTCCAAACCCAAGCCGATCGACGGTGGCATCTTGCCCTTCTTGGAAGACCGCCCCTCCCAATCTTCGGAGGCGGTCCTTTTCCTCCTGTTTGGAGAAGGGATACCGGGTCCTTTTCCGCCTCCGGGCGAGGAAACGTCGATTTCTTCGGACTCAGTGTCCGACTTACCTCCGGAACCAAGGTCATCTTGGGTCTTTTCTCCCTCCCCCGTTGGTGCCTGGTATGGCACCGAGGCCAGCATCCTTATTAACACAGGATTAGCTGAGTCTTCGGGAAGGGGAGCCAGACACCTAATCCGTTCCACCTTCTTTATCGAGCCCTGAAAAAGGATGATATTGTTGGTATCTTGCCACTGGGTATCTGACTATAAGGTATTCGGTAAACGGGTACTTACCGGGGTATCCTGATGGTTACAGTCTAGGCCGACATCTTCGATGGTGTCCGGCCATTGCCTTCATTTCCCGAAGAATAATCTCCACATTCCTTTGTGCGTTGTGCCGAAGAAGTGCTGAAGAGTCTACGGCCCTTCTGGATTGAACTCCCATAGGCGGAGAGGCCATCGCTGGCACGGCAGGGTCCGACGAACTAGCATTACTCGAACGACGATGGCTATGTCGATGTCCCTCTCAATAAGGCTTCGGATGCGACTTTGCAGAGTTCGCACATCATTCGTTGATCCCCAATCCAGCCCCTTGTTAATCCATGATGCAAGCTGAATTGGGGGTTTGGGTCGAAATGCGGGCGTAGTTGCCCACTTGGAGCCGCAGGGCTCGATGATATAGAACCACCCCTGCTGCCACAGATCGGAAGATTTGGCGAAGGATCCTTTCAGCCAAACGGTGCTAGCAAGCTTGCTCACTGTAGCGCTGCCGCACTCGGCCTGCTCCCCCTCTACCACTTGTGGCTTCACATCGAAAGTCTTGAGCCACAAGCCGAAGTGCGGAGGAGTTCGGAGGAGGGCTTCACACATGACGATAAGTGCCGAGATAAGAAGAATAGAGTCCGGGGCCAAATCCTGAATGTCTAGCCCATAATAGAACATGAGCCCTCGGACGAAGGGGTTAAGTGCAAACCCTAACCCACGGAGGAAGTGGGACATGAACACAACCCTCACTCTGGATCTAGGGGTGGGAATAACCTGCCCCTCGGCAGGAAGCCGATGATGGATTTCAGCGGTCAGGTACCTCGCCGCCCGAAGCTTTGCAATGTCTTCCTCCACAATAGAAGAAGCTACCCACCGGCCTTGACGGATGGATCCGGACATGATTGGGGCTGGTGGCGACCGAAACCCCAGTGTTGGAACTCGGGGTAGCAGGGGTTGAGGAAGAGGCAAGCGTGGAAGACAAATATGGGTCTGCACCCCTATATAAAGGCTGCAAATATCAAACGTCTCCTCTTGGGACTAAAAAACTTGCTTGTCTTCAAGGAGTTGTACCCAAGCGACGGTTGGGTTACCCACGTCCGGGTTGACAGGAATCCCTTAAAAAGGGAGGCACGATCTCTGCTTGGATAAGACGTGCCAATAAGACTACGTCTTGGGACGTGGGGTGACGGGCTGGCTAAAACGGTTCGCAAGTAGTGGCCGGGTAGGCGTGGTGTCATATTACCCAAAAAGTGGTCGGTGGGTTGGACCCCTGAAATATTATGTCTCTGCGGTTGTGCATACAAGTCCAAAATCATTACGTCTGAAGATCAACTAGGAGTTCAGAAGGGGGAACCCGCCTTGCAATGCTGAAGACAATCTGCGCGTCGGACTCCTCGTCATTGAAGCCAAGTTCAGGGGCTACTGAGGGAGTCCTGGACTAAGGGGTCCTTGGGCGTCTGGCCTGTTACCCATGGGCCGGACTGATAGGCTGTGAAGACATGAAGGCTGGAGACTGTACCTATGTCCGGATTGGACTCTCCTGGGCGTGGAAGGCAAGCTTGGCGACCGACTATGAAGATTCCTTCTTATGTAACCGACTCTATGTAACCCTAGATCCCCCCCGGTGTCTATATAAACCGGTGGGGTTAGTTCGGAAAGATACACTCATTACCATAGTCATACAGGCTAGGCTTCTAGGGTTTAGCCATTATGATCTCGTGGTAGATCAACTCTTGTAATACTCATATTCATCAAGATCAATCAAGCAGGAAGTAGGGTATTACCTCTATAGAGAGGGCCCGAACCCAGGTAAACATCGTGTCCCTCGTCTCCTATTACCATCGATCCTAGATGCACAGTTCGGGACCCCCTACCCGAGATCCGCCGATTTTGACACCGACAGATGGATCGTCCCTCCGGCAGGGTGCTGGAACAGGGCCCTGGTTGGTTTTTGGTGGCTACAGAGGCTTGCGGCGGCGGAAATCCTGATCTAGGTTTCTTTTCGGGGGTTTCTGTATTTATAGGAATTTTTGGCACCGGTCTCATGTCAGGGGGTGTCTCTGAGTCGTCCACGAGTTAGGGGGACGCGCCCAGGGGGTAGGTGTCGGTGTCAAAACCGGCGGATCTCGGTTAGGGTGTCCTGAACTGTGCGTCTAAGGTCGATGGTAACAGGAGACAAGGGACTCGGTGTTTACCCAGGTTCGGGCCCTCTCTATGGAGGTAATACCCTATTTCCTGCTTGATTGATATTGATGAATATGAGTATTACAAGATTTGATCTACCACGAGATCGTAATGGCTAAACCCTAGAGGTCTAGCTTGTATAGCTATGATAATGAGTCTCCTATCCGGACTAAGTCCTCCAGTTTATATAGACACTGGGAGGATCTAGGGTTACACAAGGTTGGTTACAAAGAAGGGAATCTACATATCCAGCCACCAAGCTTGCCTTCCACGCCAAGGAGAGTCCCATCCGGACATGGATGCAGTCTTCGGTCTTCGTATCTTCACAGACCATCAGTCCGACCCATGGCTAACAGGCCGGACGCCCCGAGGACCCCTTAGTCCAGGTCTCCCTAAGTAGCCTCCGAACCAGGCTTCAATGATGAGGTGTTCGGCGCGCAGACTGTCTTAGGCATTGCAAGGCGGGTTCCTCCTCCAACGTCTACCAAGTAATGTGTTCGGCTTTCAATTCGATGTCGCACCCCTCGGCTTCGGTGCATTTATGACCTGATCCTCCACGTGTCAGGAGAATGTGTGTGGACAGGGTATTTTTTTCAAATAACACCCTAGCCCTGCAAAAAAGAATGTCTATTTAAAGGGATTGGATCTCACATCCTTTCGGCATCACGCGGAGAAAATCCTCAGATATTGCCAGGAGAAACCATTCCAACATGGCCAACATTCCTAGCTCCACTTCCCGTTCCAACCTAGATAGGGGCGAGTGGAAGAGGTGCTCCATACCCCACAGCCAATTGGTGAAGCTGCAAACGCACGGATTTCTCCCTCCTGCAGATCTGGTCCCTGTTCGAGTAGGACTGGCCTCCTTCAACGGCAAAACCCAGGCGGAGGATTTCCCCAATCCGTCTGCGGGAGAACGAGTGTGCTTCGTCCCCTATCTGCTGAGGAGTGTGGAATTTCCAATTCACCCATTCCTCCAAGGGCTTCTAGAGTACTACGGCCTCCAGCTGCATAATTTTACCCCAGCCTCCGTCCTGCACATCGCGGGTTATGTCGCTTTATGCGAACTATTCCTGGGTTGCGAGGCCCCATTTCGATTTGTGGAGAAGACTGTTTTGCCTCGTCCCTCACAATCAAGGTGCATCAATTTTTGAAGTGGGAGGAGCCGAAGTGTGGCGCATCGCCAGGACCGGATACCTGTCCGGCACGCCGAAGAAAGCTCCCGAAGAGTGGCCCTCCGAATGCTTCTACATCGACGACGTCGCTCTACCCGACCCTGTCCGCATGGGCCTCCCCGAGTTTTCAAATGCTCCACTGAATAAATGCCATAGCTGGCGTCCTCGGAGCCTCGAGGAAGAGGATAGTGCAGAGATCAGCCTGCTGCTGGGCAAGATTAAGATGCTTGCCCAGTCCGGATTGTCAATAGCCGAGGTGATGGCGATTTCGATAACGCGGGGGGATCCAGCCACTTCAATATAGAGGGCTGCCCATGTGGCATTATAATGGAGAAGACGATGCCTCATGCTATGGCCAAAAGGGCCCGAAGACTCCTGCCGCCCTAGCCAAAATACTGGCCGAGCTGTATAAAGGGGAGAAGGAGGAGTTCACCCGTCTCCAAATTCAAGACGAGTTTTCCATTTATAATCCTCCCAGCTGGGTAAAGTTCAGATCCACTATTTTATTCTTGTACCTGAATCATTCTTGACAAGCAGCATCTTATCTTGCTCATAACAGGAATGGCGAACGGCTGTCGAGGGGATCCATGACCCTGCCGCTCAGCCGGAGAATCGCAACCGGGATCTTGACCCCGAATATGAGGAAGACCCGGACATATTTGTGGAGCTTGAGGATGGAATATTCTATCAGATGAGCTATGACGGTACATATGTACCCATCATCATTGATTACCCTGGCCTCCTTCCTGCTTCACGTGTAAGTAATCTGTAGACACCTTATCCAAAAGAGTTGTCCCATTCTTCCTTACCCACCACACTGTCCTATGCTTAGAAGGGGAAGCGTTCGGCGCGCCATGCTGCCCCGGGAGCATCTCCGAAGAGAGCGTCCCCCATACCAGGCAAGCCTTCTAAGAGGAAGGCAAACGAAGATACAGCCGAGCCTTCATCAAAGAGGTATGAATTTGCAAGTATGCACCTTTGCAGTCACATCCAACTGTGACCTTTCCATTTACCCTGTATCGGGAAAAAGGTGTGTCGGACTACACCCAAGGGTCCGGCCGGTCATACTTCCCGCAGCCAGGATTCAAATCCTGCTGTGAAGAACGGGGATGATGCGGGGGTGACGCTGGACTGTCCTCCGGCCAAGGACTCGGATGATGTATCCGTCACCAACTCGGAAGTGGAGAGCACCATGAATCATCGGCGCCGTAGGGCCATTTTACGAGACCATGGTTTTTTGGAAGAGTCATTTAACGCCTTCAGCTCAGCCGATGCGTATATCCTAGCTGCTCGAGATGGGCTTAATAGAGCCACAAAACAACATATAAAAGATGTGCAGGTAAGTTTGTTTTGTCTGACTATGATAACCATATGCCAGTAGCCCCCGAGACTTAAAGTAGTTGAAACAACTGATTTGAGGATCAATGTACAACCAGGTGCTTACGGAGAAGAACACCATGTTAACTCAGGAACTAGAAAAGTGTCGGCGCCAGCTGTCTGCTGCCAATGCCGAACTGGAGAAATCCAAGACGGCATCCCCCGGTAATGTTTCCCTCCATCGAGAAATCATAATTGTACACTGACAATGCTAATCTGGTTGCTTATCGTTGTATTGGATTGTTAGACCAACTGCCGGAGCAGCTGGACGCCGCTTGAGGCGAAGAACACGGAGCCAAAAAACTGCTAGCAGCGGGCGATCATGTGTTAACAAAAGTCGTTCAGGAGAAAAAGAAGCTCCAGGATTCAAACACCAAACTGGGCGAAGAACTGAAAGACGTGCGAGCTCAGCTAGCTGACTCCGTGAAGGAGAACAAAAAATTGTGAGGCGGTATATTCAGTATGTGGCCACATTTATCTTATAACAGTTTGGAAGTAACCGTAGTTGATATAGCTATGATTGCAGGTGTATTGATGGGCCGCCCTGAAGAGGAGGTGTCCGGATCATCAAGTGATCTTCTGCAAGAGTTGTCGCAGTTGCATGAGCAAGCTCGGCAGGCAATGCGGAGTGTAGCCAAGGCCCTATGGCCATCTGACTCCCCTCCAGGGAGTATGGAGAAGCTTGTAGAGATGTTCAAGGGAGCGTGGCGGCGTATCCGACTGTGGAAGATATCGACCTACCGAGAGGGTGCGCGAGAAGCCTGGGCCATGATAAAAACGTGGTATACCAAGCTGGATCCGAATCACATGGCCTGGGTTGGACCGCTAGGGTCAAATGGGGAAGAAATTCCTGTTAGTTTAGTATATGGCCAAGTTGAGGTGGCTGCTAGATACTCACAACAGGATTGTAAGTTAGACCGCCTGTTGGACGGTATAGAGGAGGAAGTTTTTGAGTCCTAAGTGACTATGTACTTTCCTTCTAGCTGGATAATAAAAACAATTGTCATGGCCGACCTTTTCGCTTCGACCTCTGGACCTGAAGGCGGAGTGTTTCCGAATACCCTAACGGTAGAATATACTGGGGCATGCATGGGAACCAGGCGTAGGGGTCATAGTTGCTTGAACAGACAATGTGTATCCGGCTAGTTATGTTATTTTACATTATGTAAGAAACATCTTCTAGAGAGAATAGTTCCGGTAAGGGTTCCTTTCCCTGGGTGTGCATGCGTTTAATGTGCATGTCCGAACTATGATTGAAAAAATCACAGAGTATGTAACTTCTGGGGTTTCATAATGGAATGAATGCGGGGACATCTTTAATTTGCCGACTGAATATTCCCTTAAGAATGCTAGCTTTCGGCATCACCCAGTCTGAGGTACACATCCGGATGACCCAGCAGTAACAATCGCAGAGGTGCTCCCTTTATGCCCTAGCCGAACTGAAGGGAATGTAGGGCATAAGCACAGGAGCCAGGCAACCCAGCTTGGCCAAAACTTAAGTCATATCGATACATATAATGGCGAAGAAAAGGTACATATGGAAAAACACATATGTGGTGAGCTTGATGCTCAAAGGATAATAGCAAGCTTCTGTACGAGAAGCCCCCAGGTATAATGAACGTACATATGCACAGATATACGCATCAGGTAAGGATGGTCTAGCCATACTAAAACCGTAAGGCTAAAGAGCAAAACGAAAAAAAGATAAAAAAATGAGAAGAGAGAAAAAATAACGTTAATAACATGAGGGAGGAGACGAACACAGAGTTCAGCGCTAGGCATAAAATCATCGTAGTCTGGCCGCATTCCAGGGGTTCGGCTCCAGGTGATTGTCTGACGCATCACGCAGGCGGTATGCTCCTCCGGTGAGAAATTCGTCAGTGATGAAGGGACCCTCCCACTTGGGCTTCAGTTTGTCCTTTTTCTTCTCCGGCAGGCATAGAACGAGTTCACCAACGTTATAACTCTTGGCCCGCACTTCTCTACTTTGATACCTGCGAGCCTGCTGTTGATAAAATGCGGAACGGGCTTTTGCGACGTCGCGCTCCTCCTCCAAGGCATCTAGGCTGTCCTGCCGATCAAGCTCGGCTTCTCTCTATTCGTACATGCGCACTCGAGGTGAGTCATGAATAATATCGCAGAGTAACACTGCTTCTGCACCGTACACCATGAAGAAAGGTGTATATCCAGCAGTGCGGTTGGGCGTGCTCCGCAGCCCCCAGAGTACGGAGTCAAGTTCCTCCACCCAGTGCTAGTCTGATTCTTTCAAAGACCGCACTAGTCTAGGTTTGATACCGCTCATAATAAGACCATTATCCCGTTCGACTTGACCATTTGTCTCTGGATGATAGACCGAGGCGTAATCGAGTTTAATACCTAGATTAGCACACCGAGTTTTCACTTCATCGGCTGTGAAATTAGAGCCATTATCGGTTACTATGCTGTGTGGGACACCATAACGGTGTACCACACCAGATATGAAATCTATTACTGGCCCCGCTTCGGTCGTTTTGACTGGTTTGGCCTCTATCCACTTAGTGCATTTATCCACCATGACCAGCAAATACTTTCTCTTATGGCTTCCTCCTTTAAGGGGTCCGACCATATCGAGTCCCCAGACCGCAAAAGTCCAAGTGATGGGGATTGTTTGTAAGGCAGTGGGGGGCATATGGCTTTGGTTGGCAAAGAGTTGGCATCTGATGCAACATTGTACAAGGTCCTGTGCATCTGCTCGGGCCGTCAGCCAATAAAACCCTGTATAGAAGGCCTTGCTAACAAGGGCCCGAGCTACGACGTGGTGACCGCCGAGCCCGGCATGAATCTCGGCCAAGAGCTTCCGCCCCACTTCCTCGGAGATACATCTTTGAAGGACTCCCGTAGCGCTTTTCTTATAGAGCTCTCCGTCATGAACCTTGTAGGCCTTCGAACATCGGACAATGCAGGGGGCCTCATTCTGGTCCTCAGGAAGCTCCTTCCTGTTAAGGTAGGCCAGGAAGGGTTCGGTCCATGGGGCAATGACTGCCATGATGAGATGCGCCGACGGTGTTATTTCGGTGGCTGAGCCTCCGATGATGTCGGTGTTTTCGGAATATGGGGTTATGTTCGGATCCGGACTAGTGTTGCCGTTTTCCCCCTGCCACACCACAGTTGGCTTAAAAAGCCTTTAAACAAAGATATTAGGTGGTACGGGGTCACGCTTAGCGCCGATACGAGCAAGAACGTCTGCCGCTTGATTACTTTCTCGAGCCACGTGATGGAACTCGAGCCCCTCGAACCGGGCCGACATTTTTATGACTGCGTTACGATAAGCTGCCATCTTCGGATCTTTGGTGTCGAAGTCTCCATTTATTTGAGATATTGCGAGGTTTGAGTCCCTATGCACTTCTAGGCGTTGTATGCCCATGGAGACAGCCATCCAGAGACCATGCAATAAGGCCTCGTATTCGGCTGCGTTATTGGAGTCTGTGTATAGTATTTGGAGTACATACTGAATGACGTCTCCAGTAGGGGATGTTAAAACGACGCCTGATGAGGATATAGACCCGGGGTAGGGTAATAGGCCTGACCTATACGTCCTATCCAATGTCACTGTCTTAGAAGCAAAGAAGCTAAAGAGACAACAAGGAGGGCCCAACAAAGGTGTCGAGTGCGATCCACTCGACCTACCAGTCACTCGGAGACCCCTCCTTCCTTAGGTCACTCGACCACTCAATCACTCGACCATGCAAGAATCCATTCGACTTGTTTGAAGACCAGGAGTCATCCAGAACGGCAAGGGGCAAGCGTCCACTCTGTAGTCTTTAAGGACATTCAGGCATTTAAGACTGGTGTTACCAGTAACGTCACCTCTTCATGTACATTGAACTCTTGGTAACGGAGGATGGCCGGGGTCCTGGTGCACTCTATATAAGCCACCCTCCTCCTCTAGCACAAGGTTTTGGACCCCTGTAACACACACACACACACACATAATCTAGTCGACCGCCTCCGGGCACCGAGATGTAGGGCTATTACTTCCTCCACGAAGGGCATGAACTCGTAAAACTCGCGTGTACAAACTTTGCCATAGCTAGGATCTTGCCTCCTCATACCTACCCCCCATTCTAATGTCACTCTTAGATCCATGACAGTTGGCGCCCACCTTGGGGCAGGTGTCTTAGCGACTTTTTGGTGGAGTTGCGATTTTTCCTATTCTCGTCATCATGGTTTCCGCCAGCGGACTGGTTAAGGGCCGCAAGATCCGTCTTGGCATGCATGTTCATCGCCGACGACTCCGCCTGGCTTCAGGAAGCTCCACTCGACGTCGATGCGCTCCCCGTCCGCAGGGCGACGCACTTTCGCGCGTGCGTCCGTGGCCTCCTTCTCCGGCAACCATCGACACAATATTGGTCAGTTCCTATGGTGTCCTCGTTCCCTGCTATTCGCCGGCACAAGCATTCTGGTCGGTCGTGGCTCCAGCGGTGGGTGAGACACGCGGTGGCCCGCCAGTCGGCCACCTCGCAAGTCACGGCAATCGAGCCCGATGAAAGTCCCTACGGCCTGTTCGACCTATCGACTGGCTCCGCCGAGACCGCATCCGAGTGCGACAGCAGCGATCCCGCAGCAGAAGTCTTGATGGTCAACGGACCACTTAGTCCTCCTGGCTTCCCCCGCGACGATGGTGGTGATGGCAGCAGCGATCCATCATGCGTTCACGAAGAGTACCACCCTGAGCCCCTTTCTTCGCAGCGGAGGGAAGAGCTTCGCCACTGCAACATGGATGCACTTCACACTCCAATCGTTGGAGAAACCCCCGAGGCCCATGCCTTGGAGGAAGCACGCCTGGCCAATCTGGCTGAGCGCACTTGACTGGAGAATCTGTCTCGGTAGCAGATCCCTGAATCCAGTCGACGACAACTTTTTCCACCTCAAACTCAGGTATACCGCACTCCGATTCAAAATCTCACAGCTGCGGCCCGAATAGCAGAGTCAATCCAGCCCTCCTAGTCGGAGGCAGGCAGAGGTTTGATGCAGATCTGGGCCTTGCTCCGAGCAGCTAGGGAGCAGAACACCGTAGTGTCTCAGTCGCGGAATAGGATTCATAGCAGATCTGTGGTGGCGGATATAGTGCAGTCGACCCATAGCCCAAGATCGCCCCCTCGCCGTGAGGGACGTGGGCGCAGGCAGGATCAGTACAGAAACCATGAGCAATATGATCACCTCCTCGGCCACGACGATCGACATCGAGTGCCGACGCCTCCTCTAAGGAGTGGGTCATATGTGCCTCGGTGGCATGATGACAAATGCCCTCACAGCGGCGAGCGAAGAATACCAGTCGACCCAAGGGAGCCAAGCTTTGATGCGAGATCTATTCTCATTCAAGGTCTGGTTGACAGGAACCGAGCACACAGAGAAGGCCATGACAGAGATTATCCGACTAGCGACAGAGTGCACGTTTCAGGTCCCGAGTGTTTTAGCAGAGCCATCAGGGTCGCAGTGATTCCTCCCAATTTCATGTTGGTGACTGGAGTCAGCAAGTTTACGGGTGATTCTAAGCCTGACACTTGGCTTGAGGACTACTGTGTAGCTGTACAGATTGGTGGTGGCAATGATGAAGTCACCATGAAACACCTTCCTCTGATGTGTTGGAAGGCTCGGCCAGAGCATGGCTGAATCAGTTGGCACCCGGCAGCATATTCAGTTGGGAGGAACTCGCCCGAGTGTTTGTTAGGACTTTTGAAGGTACTTGCAAGCGACCAACGGGGTTGACTGAATTGCAGAGTTGTGTGCAAAAACCGAATGAAACGCTGAGAGACTATATCGAGAGATGGATCATGTTACACCATACGGTGGAGAATGTGTCAGATCACCAAGCAGTTTGTGCTTTCAAGGAAAGCATTAAGTATCGGGAGTTGAATCTGAAATTCGGTCAGACAGGAGATATGTCCTTGACTCGGATGATGGAGATTGCCACCAAATACGCCAACGGCGAAGAAGAAGACCGACTCCGGAGTGAAAAGCACAAAACAGTCGCCCAGGACACCGGTGGAGTTACTTCCAATTGGAAAGAGAAGCGTAAAGCCGAGCCAGTTGCTCCTGGTGAGGCTTTAGTTGTGGCTCAAGGAAAGTTCAAGGGGAAGCCCAAAGGGCCCTAGAACCCCAAGAAAGTGAAAGATCAAGATAGAAATGTTGTGTTGGATTTGCCATGTCACATTCACACCAAGAAAGATGAAGAGGGTAATCTGATTTATCCCAAGCAAACCACTCGGCAGTATCGGCTCCTGATCCAGCAGTTCCGAGAGAAACAACCCAAGGAGAAGGAAAAGGAGTCCGACAAGGACGAGGATAAGGAAGAGGATGATGATGGTTTTCCCAACGTCAACTCCACTCTGATGATTTTTGCTGATGTTGAGAGCAAAAGTTGATTGAAAGTTATCAACAGAGAAGTGAACATGGTTGCTTCGGCAACACCAAGTTATTTGAAGTGGTCCCAGACTGCCATCACATTCGACCAGTCTGACCATCCAACACGTATAGCCACCCCAAGGAGGCAATCGTTGGTGGTCGACCCAGTTATTGAAGGCACTCGACTGACTAAAGTGCTTGATGGATGGTGGTAGTGGCCTGAATATCCTTTATGCTGAAACCTTGAAGGGAATGGGGATTCCGATGTCCAAGCTCAGCGAAAGTAATATGAGTTTCCATGGCGCTATACCTGGCAAGAAGGTTGAATCACTCAGCCAGATCACCCTTGATGTGACTTTCGGTGATTCCAAGAATTACCGCAAGGAAAAGTTGACATTTCAAGTAGTGGATTTCCAGATTGCTTATCATGCTATTCTGGGTAGGCCTTCCTATGCATGTTTCATGGCTCGACCGTGTTACGTGTACCTCAAACTGAAAATGCCCAGTCCCAGAGGAGTGATCACTATCACTGGCAATCGGCAGAAGGCAGAAGAGTGCTTCCAGAAGGGCTCAAAAATCGCCGATGCACAAATGGCAGCAGTCGAAATGCAAGAATACTAGAAAAATGCAGATTTGAGTGATTTGCTGCGCTCCAACAAGCCTGCCACAGATTCTGCATTTCAGTCGTCTGGTGAAACCAAGACGATCCATATCCACCCGACCGATCCTAATGCTGCTCCTACTCATATCTCAACATCGCTCGACAGCAAATAGGAAGAAGCGCTCATCCAGTTCCTCCGTGAGAACTGGGACATCTTTGCATGGAAGCCTTCTAACATGCCAGGTGTACCCAGGGGACTGGCTGAGCATCGTTTGCGAGTCGACCCGAAAGTAAAACCAGTCAAGGAACATCTTCGACGGTCCACCGTACAGAAGGGAAAAGCAATTGGTGAGGAAGTGGCTCGGCTCTTGGCAGCTGAGTTCATCCGTGAGATTTACCACTCCGAGTGGCTTGCCAATGTTGTCCTTGTCCCCAAGAAGGATGACTCACTTCGCATGTGCATTGACTTCAAGCACATCAATCGGGCCTACCCGAAAGATCATTTCCCTCTCCCTCGTATCGATTAGATTGTCAACTCGACTGCGGGGTGTGAGCGTTTGTCTTTTCTAGACGCCTATTCCGGGTATCATCAGATCCGTCTGTATGGTCCCGATGAGATAAAAACAGCTTTCATCACTCCATTCGGGTGTTTTTGCTATGTCACCATGCCATTCGGTCTCAAGAACGCTGGTGCCACATTCATGAGGATGATTCAAAAGTGCCTGCTCACACAAGTCAGTCAGAATGTGGAAGCGTATATGGATGACATTGTGGTCAAGTCACGCAAAGGTTCTGACCTGCTGACTGACCTTGCTGAAACCTTTGCCAACCTGAGAAGGTATGATATCAAGCTTAATCCGTCAAAATGCACATTCGGAGTTCCTTGGAAAGTTACTTGGTTTTTTCGTTTCTGAACGAGGGATCGACGCGAACCCAGAAAAAAATGGTGCCATACTCCGAATGAAGCGCCATGTGCGTGTGCATGATGTCCAGAAGCTTACTGGTTGCTTGGCCGCCTTGAGTCGATTCATCTCTCACCTCGGTGAAAAGGCATTGCCTCTTTACCGACTGATGAAGAAATCTGACAAGTTCGAGTGGACTCCTGAAACTGACGCAACATTTGCAGAGCTCAAAGCCCTGCTTTCCACCCAGCCGGTGCTCGCTGCTCCAATCAGCAAAGAGCCTTTACTGCTTTATATTGCAGCCACTGGACAAGTCATCAATATGGTACTCACGGTCGAGCGGGAAGAAGAAGGAAAAGCCTATAAAGTTCAGCACCCAGTATACTATGTTTCTGAAGTTCTGACTCCATCCAAGCAAAGATATCCACATTATCAGAAGCTTGTTTATGGGATTTACATGACCACGAAGAAGGTTGCACATTATTTCTCTGATCACTCCATTACAGTCGTCAGTGAAGCACCATTGTCTGAAATTCTGAACAACAGAGATGCAACCGGTCGAGTAGCAAAGTGGGTGATTGAACTCCTTCCCATGGATATCAAATTTGAGGCAAAGAAAGCTATCAAGTCCCAGGCAATAGTAGATTTCCTCGCCGAGTGGATCGAACAGCAACTGCCGACTCAGATTCACTCGGACCATTGGACCATGTTCTTTGATGGATCTAAGATGCTGAATGGTTCTGGTGCGGGGGTAGTATTGGTATCCCCCTTAGGCGACAAGCTCCACTATGTTCTCCAGATTCATTTTGATTCCTCCAACAATGAAGCTGAATATGAGGCACTTTTGTATGGGTTACGTATGGCCATTTCACTCAGCGTCCGTCACCTCATGGTCTACGGCGGCTCAGATTTAGTGGTGAATCAAGTAATGAAGGAGTGGGACGTCAGAAGACCGGCTATGACTGGCTATTGTAATGCAGTAAGAAACTTAGAGAAGAAGTTTGAGGGTTTAGAGCTCCATCACATACCCCGACTGAAAAATCAAGCAGCGGATGATTTGGCGAAGATAGGTTCCAAGAGAGAAGCCATTCCTAGTAATGTGTTTCTGGAACATATTCATACACCTTCAGTCCAGGAAGATCCTTTCACTGAAGAGCCCCCGCAACCAAAGAGCGCCGCTGATCCGACTGAAGTCGAAGTCCCGGCCGTGGTCGATTTGATCATGGAGGTTTTGGTCATCACTCCCGACTGGAAAATGTCGTACATCGCGTAGATTCTTAGAAAAGAACTCCTAGAGGACGAAGAAGAGGCCCGACAGATCATCCGCCGATCCAAAGCTTTTACCGTGATCAGAGGGCAGCTGATCAGAGAAAGTGTAACTGGAGTCAGCCAGAAATGCATAACACCAGAAGAAGGTCGAGTTATCCTCAACGACATCCACTCGGGGACCTGTGGTGACCTTGCATCCTCTCGGATCATTGTGGCCAAAGCATACCGAGCGGGATTTTATTGTCCATGCGCAAATGAGATGGCTCAAGAAATAGTCGACAAATATGAAGGTTGCCAGTTTTACTCCAACATGTCTCACAAGCCTGCGTCAGCCCTGAAGACCATTCCACTCGTCTGGCCCTTAGCAGTTTGGGGTTTGGACATGGTTGGACCTCTGAGAACGGGTAGGAGCGGCTTCACTCATGTACTCGTGGCAGTCGACAAGTTCACCAAATGGATTGAAGCCAAACCTATCAAAAGTCTTGAAGCCAGTGCTGCGGTCAGTTTCATTAGAGAGTGAACATTCAGATATGGTGTTCCACATAACATCATCACTGAAAATGGCTCGAACTTCTATTCAGATGAGTTCAGAGCCTTCTGTGCTTCCCAAGGCACTCGAGTCGACTATGCTTCAGTCACCCATCCCCAGTCAAATGGACAAGCTGAAAGAGCAAATAGGTTGATCCTCAAAGGACTGAAACCCCGACTGATGCGTGATCTCAAGCATGCGGCAGGCGCCTGGGTCGATGAACTTCCGTCAGTGCTTTGAGGTTTGAGGACGACTCCTAATCGGTCGACTGGCCGAACTCCATTCTTCTTGGTCTATGGAGCTGAAGCTGTGCTTCCTAGTGACTTGCTTCACAATGCACCTAGAGTCAAGCTTTTCTTAGAAGATGAAGCAGAACAGGCTTGGCAAGACGCAGTTGATCTCCTGGAAGAGGAAAGAGAGATGGCCCTGATCCAGTCGACCATTTATCAGCAAGACCTGCGTCGATTCCACACCAGAAATGTGAGGGGTCGAGCATTTCAGGAAGGAGACTTGGTTCTTCGAGTGGATCAGCAGAAGCCACACAAGCTCTCCCCTACTTGGGAAGGTCCCTTCATCATCACCAGAGTGCTCCACAACAGAGCGTATGTAACGCCCCGAGACCGATGTGCCAGGTGTCCTCCAGTTATTCGCTGTTGTTGCCTTGTCTTTTGCTTGCGTGTCGCATCTTGCAATGTCATCATACGCATTGCATCATCATGTTTTTCAAAACTTGCATTCGTCCGGGTTCTCCGAGTTCTTTCCGTTGTCCGTTCTGAGCCCAGACACATTCGCACGCGCCCATGGCATGTCCGAAATAGTATTTTATAAGTGGCCGGAAAATGTTCTCAGAATGGTTTGAAAGTTGGCATGTGGTGTTTTAATGTTGTAGGTATGCCGCCTGCCAAGTTTCATCGCATTCGGAGTTCGTTTGATAGCCCAACGGATAACTATAGCGACATTATAGTCGGTCTAACGTCGGACATTTTCGGTCTCCGGAAACAGATGCCGGGCCCTTCCTCTCTCTTCTCCCCCTCGCAGTCTCGCCACGGCCCACCTAGTCCATCCTCCTTCCCCTCTTCGCTTCCGGAGTTGTCCGATGCGACCGCACGGTCCGAAACCCTCTCTGCACAGTGCATCGAACCCCTCACGTGCGCGTCCGGAATTGTCCCGGACCCGACCCGGACAGTCGTCACCGTTGTGTCCGGATCATCCCCAAACATCTACAAAACGTCACCATTTTCTTATTTGGACGCCCTAACTATTTTATCCGGAATCGTCCGATTGCGATCGTAGGGTCGAGATAGCCCCTAACCTAATCCGTGATGTATATATATATAGTCCACCCCTATTCTAATTCCAGACCAAATCCCTAATTTCTAGGGATCCTCCTAGCCGCCGCCGCAATCATTCCCCACCTCCGGATCCTCTCATTCCCTCTGCAGCAACCACCAGCCATCTCCCCTCGATCCATCGATCCACCCAACTGTTCGCAGACTCCCTCACCTTTTGGATTGGTAGGAACCGCGCCTGGATCCCCTCCCTCTCGGGTCTTCCTTGGAGCCAGCCGTCCTTGCCGGTGATGAGCAGCAGCGCCAACAGGACCTCTCCGTGCGCCCCCAGATCCAGGCCGGGCCTCCTCGCGCCCTCCTTCCTCCCGTTCTTCTTTGCCTCTGTCTCTAACCTCTCTCTCTTAGATACGCATGAGCAGCGCCATGGACTCCTCCAGCCGATGCCATGGACGCCAAGTTCCTGCCGCGGCCCTCCTCCAATTCGCCGGCCTCCCTATTGCCGCGCCTGCATCGCCCTGTTGCCGCGAGTGGAGACGCCGGTGAATCCTGCAGGTCGCCGCCTCGCCAAGTCCCTCGCCTCGCCGTCCTGTGCCTGGAGCCGCACCCCTCTCCGTCATCTCTTCCTTGAGCCACCGCAGCAGGCGGACCTCCGCATCCGGCCACGCCGCCGGCAAGCCAGCCTCCTCCGCTTCGCCATGTCCCTGCTGCCTCTGTCGCGAGGGAGACGAGCGCCGCGCCTGCACCCGTTGACCGCATCGCTCGCACGGGCCGGCCTCACTCCATGCCTCATCCGCCCCGCCCGCGGCCCAGCAAGACGCTGCGGCCCAGTCTCCCCAACCGCAGGCCTCAAGGGGCCCAATGTGAGCAGTTTCCATCCAGCCCAGATCCACCAGATTCGGCCTGATATTTTTTTTCTTTCCCTGTTGCTTGTTGGGCCAGCATCTGTTTCGGCCCATTCATGTTTTTTTTCCAGATCCACGTATTTTTTTTCTATTTATTCCAGAGACTGCAGTTTTTTAGAAAAGTCCCTGGAGTTCATGCATATAATATCTCTCAAACCATGCATCGGTTTAAAATAAGTTATATATGAAACTTGCTTAGAATTGTGTGTAGGTTAATAATTTTCCATTTTCATCCATGTTTAAAATGTTAAAAAAGCTGTTTGGGTTAAATTTGCTCCTATGCCATGCTAAAATGCTTTTATTCATAGCTAAATGACCGTAGCTCGGATTTTAATAAAATTTATATGTAAATGGGGTAGAAAATTGCCTAGTTTAACATGATGACTTCACCTTGCATGTTTAACAACTCTAAAATTGTGTTTAGGGCAGAACAGGATCAAACCTTAAAACATGCACATGAGGAGTTTCCGGACTTGTTGTTTGTTGTTCCAGCCTCCTTTAAACTTGCCTAGATAGGTAGTTTTCACTTGCTTCACCCCTTGCCATGTTAATCAACATTTAATATTGTTGGGTACATAAACGAGATCGAACTAAATAACTTGTTGTGGTGTTTTGTCAATATGCAACTCGTTGCATATTGAGCTCCACTTAATTTGTAGAATTGTTTGTGCACTTTGCCATGCCATGCCTCATTAAACCGTACATGCATCATACTTGTTGTGCATCATGCCATGATTTTGTGGTGGTTGTTTACCATGTTTGTTTGCTTCTTTCCGGTGTTGCTTCTTCGGGTTGGTTCCGATAACGTCGTGTTGTGAGGATTCGTTCGACTACGTCCGTTTGTCTTCTTCATGGACTCGTTCTTCTTCCTTGCGGGATTTCAGGCAAGATGATCATACCCTCGAAATCACCACTATCTTTGCTTTGCTAGTTTGCTCGCTCTTTTGCTATGCCATTGCTACGATGCCTACCACTTGCTTTCAAGCCTCCCAAATTGCCATGTCAAACCTCTAACCCACCTTGTCCTAGCAAACCGCTGTTTGGCTATGTTACCGCTTTGCTCAGCCCCTCTTATAGCGTTGCTAGTTGCAGGTGAAGATCGGAGGCCGTTCCTTGTTGGGACATTTATTTACTTGTTGGGATATCATTATATTGCCATCTTATCTTAATGCATCTATATACTTGGTAAAGGGTGGAAGGCTCGGCCTCTCGCCTAGTGTTTTGTTCCACTCTTTCCTCCCTAGTTTCTGTCATATCGGTGTTATGTTCCCGGATTTTGCGTTCCTTACGTGGTTGGGCTATAATGGGAACCCCTTGACAGTTCGCCTTAAGTAAAGCTCTTCCAACAATGCCCAACATTGGTTTTACCATTCGCCACCTAGCCTCTTTTTCCCTTGGGTTTCGTGGACTCAAGGGTCATCATTATTTAACCCCCCCCCCCCCGGGCCAGTGCTTGTCTAAGTGTTGGTCCGAAATGGGCAGCCTGCGGGGCCACCGCGGGGAAACTTGAGGGCTGGTTTTACTCGTAGCTTGACCTATCCGGTGTTGCCCTGAGAACAAGATATGTGCAGCTCCCATCAGGATGTCGGCGCATCGGGCGGTGTTGCTAGTTTAGTTTTACCCTGTCGAAATGTCTTGTTGTACCGGGATACCGAGTCTGATCGGAATATCTCAGGAGGAGGTGTATTCCTTCGTTGACCGTGAGAGCATGTGATGGGCTAAGTTGGGACACCCCTGCAGGGATTTGAACTTTCGAAAGCCGTGCCCGCAGTTATGGGCAGATGGGAATTTGTTAATGTCCGGTTGTAGATAACTTGAACCTTAACTTAATTAAAATGAATCAACAGCGTGTGTTACCGTGATGGTCTCTTTTCGGCGGAGTCCGGGAAGTGAACACGGTGTTGGAGTTATGCTTGACGTAGGTTGTTTTAGGATCACTTCTTGATCATACTTTTATCGACCGTGCTTTGCCTTCTCTTCTCGCTCTCTTTTGCGTATGTTAGCCACCATATATGCTAGTTGCTTGCTACAGCTCCACCTCATACTTTTACCTTACCCGTAAGCTTAAATAGTCTTGATCGCGAGGGTGCGAGATTGCTGAGTCCCCATGGCTCACAGATACTTCCAAAACCAGCTTGCAGGTGCCAATGAGTCCGTGCAGATGACGCAATCTAGCTCAGGAGGAGCTCAATGAAGATCTTGTCCTTTGTGTTATTTCGTTCTAGTTGATCAGTAGTGGAGCCTAGTTGGGGTCGATCGGGGACCTTGTCGCATTTGGGGTTCTTCTTTTATTTTTGTTCCATAGTCGGACCTTGATTGTATTTGGATGTTGTAATGCTTTATTCATGTATTTGTGTGAAGTGGCGATTGTAAGCCAACTATGTATTCTTTTCCCTTATTGTATTACATGGGTTGTTTGCGAAGATTACCTCACTTGCGACATTGCTTTCAATGCGTTTATGCCTCTAAGTCGTGCTTCGACACGTGGGAGATATAGCCGCATCGAGGGCGTTACAGCGTACCACCTCTACAACATTGAGCACAAGAAATACGAGCCACGCGCTTGGAATGCGGAGTTGCTCCGCCCCTTTTAAACTTAAGCATTCAAACTGTTGAGATGTAATAAGTAATACCTTCTAGTTGACTATCAGAGACACAGTTTTACAGTCTCCTAAATGATTGCTGTTTCTTTTTTATATGTTTCAAATCCCCAAGTGGGTACCTTAGATGCGAATCTGTTTCGCCTAAGTTTAAAAAATCCTACCGAGTGATGAGCAAGCCTCTCACTCGGGGGCTTAGCTGCAGTCCAGTACTCGCCTAAGTTTAAAAAATCCTACCGAGTGATGAGCAAGCCTCTCACTCGGGGGCTTAACTGCGAATCCGTCTCACCTAAGATTAAAAAAATCCTACCGAGTGATGAGCAAGCCTCTCACTCGGGGGCTTAGCTGCAGTACAGTACTCGCCTAAGTTTAAAAAATCCTACCAAGTGATGAGCAAGGCTCTCACTCAGGGGCTTAGCTGTAGTCCAGTACTCGCCTAGGTTTAAAAAATCCTACCGAGTGATGAGCAACCCTCACACTCGGGGGCTTAGCTGCAGTCCAGTACTCGCCTAAGTTTGAAAAATCCTACCAAGTGGTGAGCAACCCTCACACTCGGAGGCTTA
>NC_041382.1:416089382-416144344 GCF_002162155.2 Triticum dicoccoides
TCTCACACTCGGAGGCTTAGCTGCAGTCCAGTACTCGCCTAAGTTTGAAAAATCCTACAGAGTGGTGAGCAACCCTCACACTCGGGGGCTTAGCTGCAGTCCAGTACTCGCCTAAGTCTGAAAAATCCTACCGAGTGGTGAGCAACTCTCACACTTGGAGGCTTAGCTGCAGTCCAGTACTCGCCTAAGTTTAAAAAATCCTACCGAGTGGTGAGCAACCCTCACACTCGGGGGCTTAGCTGTAGTCCAGCACTCGCCTAAGTTTGAAAAACACCCCTATACGCAAGGACGACGAGGTACAGGTCAACTACAACCCTCTCTTTGGAGCTGCGCCACAAGTACAACGTGCGCTCCATCCCTATCCGCAAGGACGATGAGGTGCAGGTTGACTGCAACCCTCTCTTTGGAGCTGTGCCACAAGTACAACGTGCGCTACATCCCTTCCGCAAGGAAGACGAGGTGCATGTTGACTGCAATCCTCTCTTCGGAGCTGCGTCATAGGTACAACGTGCACTCCATCTCTATTCGCAAGGATGACGAGGTGCAGGTCGACCGCAACCCTCTCTTCGGAGCTGCGCCACAAGTACAACATGCACTCCATCCCTATCCACAAGGTCGACGAGGTGCAGGTCGACTGGGACCTCCTCCTCGGAGCTGCATCTCGGGTACAAAGATTATTCCTAGTGAAGAACAAGTTCCACTCGAAGGCAAACACAAGCATATTCAGAGATAAACCAAGTTCACATAAATCCCAAAATTCCGGACCATGGATCAAAAGTACTCGAGCATCAAGCCAGAAGAAGTTTAACGATTACACAATCACTCGGCATTCTGAGGCAAATAAAGGTGGAGCATAATGTTTTTGGTCACTCGTCAGGAGAAGGACTTGCTGGGTCGCAGAAACTGTCAACGTCTATGATGTCTGCATGCGAGTGGCGGCATCAAGGATAGTGTCCATGAAGTACTGGAAAGTGTGCCTTTTTGTGTTAGCAACCTTGAGCTCCGCCAACTTGTCTTCTTTGACATCCTTGTAGTGCACTCGGACCAAGGACATGGCGACACCAGCGCCGCAGTGAGCAGATGACTTCTTCCATTCTTGCACTCGGTCAGGTATTTGATTCAGTCGAGCCATCAGAGACTCGAGGTGTTGAGATAGTTCCGCTTGAGGCCAGAGTTCACCATCAACCCGAGTCATCGCTGCCTTGAGGCGAGCAAGATAAGCAACCGCACTGTCCAGGCGAGATTCCAACCGCATCACATTCATTGCGACATCATCTTTGACTGGGCAATTTATGGGATCGAGACCCGTCTCGACCCGCCCAGTTTCTGCTTCAAAGTTCTGGCAAAGTTCTGCACAGTCGAGTAGCTAGTGAGTCGACAATATAATAAGACCTATCAATCGACCATAACAAGTCAGTCGAACATCAGTACCTTCAAGCTTTAAGACCAGTTTTGCAGCAAGCTGGCCCAGATAAGATTCCAACTCGCCCTTCTTGGCTTTGAGGCTCCCGATCTCGTCAGTCAGCTTGTCCTTGTCTTTCTTCAGTCGCTCGACCTCCCAATTGGCATCAGAGACAACAGTCTTCAGTTTGAGTTCTCTTCTTCTAACTTGCCGACTGAAGCAAGCTTCTGGTCAGCAAGTGCTGTTTTCTCTCGTGCCTCCTTCTGCGTAGCAGCCAGATCCAGATTCTTCTTCTCCAGAGCCTGTTTAATTTTCTCTAAAGAAATAATATTCTTTAGACGAGCTTGGAGTTGATGTTTTTCACTATGTACATCTGCTCGAGTGGAGTCACTCGGTTCAAAAAATGGAAAGGAAAAGTGCCAGTCGTAAGATGGACAGTTGACGATTGGTTACCTCCCATGGCAACTACTTCATCACGAGCAGTCTTGAGATTCTTCCTGGCCAGTTCCAGATCAAGATTGAGGCTGATTTGCTGCTTGTTCAGTGTAGAAAGTTGAGCCCCAAGATCACAAGGTTTCTGCAGTCTATATATAAGACATATCAGTCGACAAAAACAAAAGAGCATCACAGTGAAAGTTGCTCTAAGACTACCGCCGAATCAAACATTCAATGGTAGTCTCGGGGACTACACCCAGTGGGTGCACTTAGCGTGCCCCCACTGGTTTGATTCAACACTCGGCATGGTCTGCCCAGCTCTAGTCAAAAAAAGCGAAGAAAGTTGTTCTCAGACCATGGTCGACTGCCTGCAGTCCACCACGGTCTCAGGGACTACACCCAGTGGGTGCACTTAGCGTGCCCCCACTGGTTTAGATTTTCACTCGGCATGGTCTGACCAGGCCAAGTGAGAAAATTCAGATTCACATACCACAGTCGACTGCCCGCAGTCCACTATGGTCTCGGGGACTACACCCAGTGGGTGCACTTAGTGTGCCCCCACTAGTTCAAAAATTCAATCGACTCAATTCAAGTTGACTCAGGTGGAAGACCTATACAACTTTAAGGCGGACAAACCCAAGTGGGTGATCGGATGAGAAATAAGATCAGTCGGAAATCAACTAACCTGGACATTGGTCTGCAGAGCAGTGCCGGCGTTGAAGGCCACCTGACTGGCCTCGTGCACCACTTTCATCTACCCCATCACAAGATTCAACTGAAGAAGAGCTCCCTTGACGGCACTTAGTGGGTCGTCTGGAGTCTGGTACGCAGTGAAAAGCGATGATGGCAGGGCAGTCGAAGTAGCTGCTAGCTCTGATGCATGAAGTTGTATTGGAGTAGCAGGGGTCTGAGTAGCTGACCTTGATGGATAGTCAGTCAACAGCGGGATAGCGAAAGTGACGTTGGTGCGAGTCGGATCTGTAGATCGCTTGAGCGCCGTCCCAGGCATCAGTGTCGACTGAGGAACCTGAACCTCAGGCACTTTCCCGCTTTGTCCTTTGTCCCACCTCCTCCTTTCCTTCAGGAGCACTTCTTCTTCATCGTCCGGAAGCACAACAACGTCTCGTGGAGATGCGGCAAACAGGAAAAATTAGAGAGACAACTGACGAACAATCTAGTCGACCAAATAAATTTGAGTCAGGCAGACTTACTAGCTTTGGAGGTAGTTGCGTCATCGGTTTCCTCATCGTCTGGGACCTTGTCGATATCCATATCAGTAGCGGCAAAGGCCGGGCTGGAAAAGTTCATCATCCACTCGGTCAGGACAGGAGAATCAGTCGGAGCAAGAAAACACGGGAAGAGCATTTACCCAGAAGCAACAGGAACATCCATTTTGATCTTAGGCAAGGTCTTCCGGACCTTCAAGGGATTGACCTTGGGTTGCTTGGTGACTTTCTCAGCCAGCTCTGGGGTCAAAGACCGAGCGCGCTTTTGAGATGGAGCGCTCAAGGCCACAGCCTTACCGCGCCTGCCTGCAGGATCATGGTGTTGCTTGGATCGATGTTCTGAACGAGGCGGTGAGTCAACTACCTCCTCGTCGTCTGACTCGTCGCTCTCATCTTCCTTGTCGTTGTTTGGTGACTCCCATTCACCACTCTCCTCCGCGCTGTCCTCGCCCCCATGGTCCTGCTCTAGAGCTTGTTCACCATTGGGCATTGAGTACATCTGTGTGTAAATCTACAAGACAAGAAGTCGAGTGGAAATCAGTCGAATTAACAAATAGTCAGAAGACGCATCCAAATGCAATCGGTTATAGCGACCGAACCTTGTCTGGCTGGTTGCTGTCGCTGAAAGGGTCGACTCTCTTGGCGCCCCTAGGGTTGTCCTTGTTTCCGGTGATGCTCCTCAGCCATTGGGCCACTATTTTGGCCAGCACCTGCTCTGGATGAACCTGAGCGGTGTCGCCAGCTCCGGAGTACATACACATGGAGTGGTCACGGGCCTGGAGCGGTTGAATGCGCCGACTGAGGAACACCTCCAACAAATCCATGCCGGTGACGCCTTGGTTGATCAGCTGGACCACCCTCTCGACCAACATGCCTGTCTCTGCCTTCTCCGCGGTGGTCACTTTCAACGAAGAGGGAGTCTGAACATGATCGAAAGAAAAAGGAGGAAGTCCAGTCGACTGGCCTGGAGTTGCGATATCCTGGCAGTAGAACCAGGTCGACTGCCAGCCTCTGACCGACTCAGGAAGGGTCATCAAAGGGAAAGAAATCCTCTTCCTCTTCTGGATACCCAACCCCCCACACATCTGGATAACGTGGGTTTTCTCGTCATTTGAATTTGCTTTCTTCACTATCTGGGATTGGATGGTGAAAATGTGCTTGAAAAGACCCCAGTGCGGTCGACACCCCAAGAAATTCTCCCACATGGACACGAATGCAGCAAGATATGTGATGGTATTGGGAGTAAAATGATGGAGCTAGGCCTCGAAGAAATTCAAGAAACCCCGGAAAAAAGGATGCGGAGGAAGCGAGAAACCACGGTCGACATGGGTAGCAAGCAGAACACACTCACCCGGCCGCGGCTGCGGTTCCGTCTCCCCCTCCGGCAACCGGGCAGCTTTGTGGATGATCAGCCCTGACTCGGCCAGCTCATCCAAATCTTCCTGCCAAATCGAAGATCGGATCCAATCACCTTGGATCCAACCTGGCGGCAGCCCCGAGCGCGACGAAGATCCCCGATTCGTCTTCTTGCCCTTCGCCGCTCCCGTCGCCTTCTTTGCGCGTTCCAGCGCCGCTGGCTTTTCCTTCCCCATGGCGGCGGAGCGGCGGTGTCGAGAGTGGAGAAGCCGGATGCGGTGGAGGAGCAAGAGGAGGAAGAAGGAGAATGGACGCGCACAGTGCAGATGCCTCGGCCTCGCCGCTTTTAAAGGCCCACTTCCGAGTGGCTGACGCAT
The DNA here is from genome assembly GCF_002162155.2 of Triticum dicoccoides. Classification (NCBI taxonomy): domain Eukaryota; kingdom Viridiplantae; phylum Streptophyta; class Magnoliopsida; order Poales; family Poaceae; genus Triticum; species Triticum dicoccoides. The sequence continues at coordinate 416,094,179 of NC_041382.1, forward strand.
GGGCCCGGGTGATCCTGTCAAATCCCTCAACAGTCGCACGCGGGATACGTGACGAAAAAGGTGGCATGGAAATCGAAATGTTCCTGTTTATCCACTCCGCTTGCCACAGCGTGTTCCGTCTAGCACGCTTCCCCCCGAAATTTCGAATCCCATGAAATCCGGGATCCGCCGCAACTCATCACGCCAAAGATTTCACGTCAAAGACAACACTCGACGGGTGATGTTATAAAACCGATCGGAAATTTCTGAATCGATCAAGACGACTAAAACAAACCCAAAGTTCCAACACTGGCCTCCATCCAGAGATGAACAGTTGGGAAACGCAAGAGTCAAGGCAAGATCAACTTCAACCTTCTTTTCACTCGGACCTCAATCCATTCGGGGGCTAATGATGAGGACATAGACCTGGGGTAGGGTAATAGGCCTGACCTATACGTCCTATCCAAGGTCACTGTCTTATAAGCAAAGAAGCTCAAGAGACAACAGGGAGGGCCCAACAAAGGTGTCGAGTGCAATCCACTCGACCTACCAGTCACTAGAAGACCCCTCCTTCCTTAGGTCACTCGACCACTCAATCACTCGACCATGCAAGAATCCATTCGACTTGTTTGAAGACCAGGAGTCATCCAAAACAGCAACGGGCACCACAGATGCACTTCACCATAGCTAGGATCTTGCCTCCTCATACCTACCCTCCATTCTACTGTCAGTCTTAGATCCACGACAACGCCCGCTCCTAGCCCTGCCAGCACTTTGGAGCCATCGAAATACATAACCCAACTGGAATATGTGCCGTACTCTTTAGGGAGTTTGGCCTTTGTCCATTTGGCGACAAAGTCAGCCAGTACTTGGGATTTAGTAGCTTGACGTGGTTTGTATGTAATATCAAATGGAAAGAGCTCGATGGCCAATTTGGCAATCCGGCCCGTGGCATCGCGGTTGTTTATAATGTCATTGAGTGGTACTTCAGAAGCCATCGTGATCGAACACTCCTGGAAGTAGTGATGGAGCTTTCGAGATGCCATGAAGACCGCGTATGCTATCTTTTGATAGTGGGGGTACCGGGATTTGCATGGTGTAAGGACAGTGGATACGTAGTATACTAGCTTCTGAAGCAGGAATTTATGTCCGTCCTGTTCTCGTTCGACGACGAGCACGGCGCTCACCACCTAATGTGTTGCCGATATGCATAACAACATCGGTTCACCGACATTTGGTGCGGCCAGGATTGGGTTGCTCGCAAGAAGGGTTTTTATTTCCTCTAGTCTGGCTGTTGCCGCGTCCGTCCACTCGAAGTGATTGGATCGCCGTAGAAGACGGTAGAGTGGTAGTGCCTTTTCTCCCGATCTGGAGATAAAGCGGCTTAGAGCTGCCATGCAACCCGTGAGCTTTTGGACTTGTTTATGATCTGTTGGCGTAGCCAATTGTGACAGAGCTCGGATTTTGGCTGGATTTGCTTCAATTCCTCTGTTGGAAACGATGAAACCTAGCAATTTTCTGGCGGGGACGCCAAAAACGCACTTTTCAGGATTGAGCTTGATGTCATACGCGCGGAGGTTATCAAATGTGAGACGTAAATCATCTATTAATGTTTCAACGCGCCTGGTTTTGATGACGACGTCGTCCACGTAATCTTCAACTGTCTTGTCGATCTGCTTCTCTAGGCATGTTTGAATCATGCGTTGGTATGTGGCGCCGGCGGTCTTGAGCCCGAAGGGCATGGTGTTGAAGCAGAATGGCCCATATGGGGTAATGAATGCTGTTGCAGCTTGACCGGACTCCTTCATTTTGATTTGATGGTATCCGGAATATGCATCTAGGAAACACATTGAGTCATGTCCTGCGGTAGCATCAATGATTTAATCAATGCAGGGGAGGGGGAAGGGATCCTTAGGGCAAGCCTTGTTGAGGTCTTTAAAATCGACGCACAACCACCAGGATTTGTCCTTCTTTGGTACCATCACCAGGTTTGCCAGCCAGTCCGAATGTTTTATTTCTCTGATGAATCCGGCCTCAATTAACTTGGCTAGCTCCTCCCCCATAGCTTGACGTTTGGGTTCAGAAAAGCGCCACAGTGTACTTGACCGGTTTATATCCTTTTAATATATTGAGGCTGTGTTCGGCCAACTCGCGCGGGATTCCTGGCATATCATAAGGGTGCCAGGCGAATATATCCCAATTTTCGCGCAGGAACTCTCGTAGTGCGGCGTCAACCGTTGGATCTAATTGTGCTCCGATGGATGCTGTCTTCTTGGGGTCCGTTGGATGGACTTGGAATTTGACTATTTCTTCTGCTAGTTTGAAGGAGGTGGATTTGGGTCGTTTGTCTAGGACGACATCATCCCTGTCCACCGTAGAGCACAGCACGGCTAATTCTTCGGCCATGAGGGCTCTAGATAATGCCTCGAGGGCCAAGGACGCGGTTTTATTCTCGGCGCGGAGTGCTATGTCTGGATCACTAGCTAGAGTGATTATACCATTGGGCCCAGGCATCTTAAGCTTCATGTATCCGTAATGGGGTACCGCTTGGAAGCGCATAAATGCATGTCGCCCTAAGAGGGCGTGATATCCGCTGTTGAAAGGGTCCACTTGGAAGGTTATTTCTTCGGACCAATAATTCTCCAGCGTGCCGAGTACCATGTCGAGTGTTATTTTTCCTGCACGCCGCGCCTCCCGACTGGGGATAATTCCTCGGAAGCTCGTGCTGCTTTGCTCAATGCGTCTCCTGTCTATTTCCATTTTGTGGCATGTATCTTCGTGGATAAGGTTTAGTCCGATGCCGCCTTCCGTAAGGACCTTGGTAAGCCGAAAGCCGTCCACAATTGGACTGAGGACCAAGGCGGCTGGTGCTTGGACTGTCTTGAATTTTGGTTCGTCGCCGGCATTAAAAGTTATAGTCGTGTCGTTGTAAGGGTTTATTGCTTCTATTTGATAGACTTCGGCGAGTCCGCATAGTGCTCTCTTGCACCTATTGTTGGAGGCGAATGTCTCGAAGACCGTCAATACTTTGGGGTCATTGTCCTCTGGGGGTGTTGTTCTGGGTTATTCTTGGTGAGGATATCCTCGCCGCTCTTGGCCACTTGCCGGAGTATCCAACATGCTCTAAGGCTATGTGTTGGTACGTTATCCAGTGTTGCGTGTATTTTGCATGGCCCATCGAGCCATCCTTCTAGAATGGTTCTGCGCCCCATACTGGACTTGTATTTCTTTACTATTTGAACCGGGCGTGTTGCAAGGGTGCGCCCTTTTCGCCTGAATGAAGGGTTGAGTGGGGACGGATGATTCCCAACGAGCTGCTTGAGTTTTCCAGGCGCTTTCCATTGCACTGTACTTCTGTACGATGGTTGCCAAGTCAGCGAAGTGTAGGATGCGACGGTGGTTGATGGTGTTGAGGATTCCTTCGTCCCTGCAATTGTTGTGGAACACTGAGATCGCTTCCTCGTCACGACAATCTTTAATCTTGTTTTTGACAAGAAGGAATCTGGCCCAAAAGTGGTGGACTGTTTCCCGAGACTGTTGTTTTATGCTCATGAGAGCGCTTGTATTCGGGTGGGTGGGTTTAAATCTGAACCCCGCCCCAGTTTTGGATCTGGAGTCTGAAGGTCTTTCGAACTTAACAGATCGGGCTCCGGGATGTCCACTAATTTCTTAGGCCCGTCGTCCGATTCTATGTTCAGAGGGCAGGATGCTTCACCTCGCGGGTAGGTGTCCGGCTCTTCCAAACCGGAGATCCGGACATAGTCCGTCCTCAATATGGAGGAAGAGTTATCGACTCGCTCCTCGACTACCGCTATCTGGTGGGTGATCGGCGGAGATTTGATTTCTCTCTGATTGGGTTTAAACCCAATCCGATCGTAGTCTGTAGCGACCCCCAGGGCGGCGATGCGATCTAGGAGCTCATTTAATGAAGAAATCTCTGTTGGATCCATCTGCTTGGAGTGTTCGAAGTTGATACGAAGGGCGTTTTCGATGACCCGAGAGGTCATCATCGGCTTAATGACCGAACGGGCGGTCATGGTAAAGCTGCCCAGCTGGAGGGTTTGGCCTGGAGCCATGGTTCCTCCGGTGGTGATATTATCCTTGAGAACAAGGCGAGACATCGATCTTGTTGTTGACGGCACAACGGAACTCTCAATGAAAGCACCAATGTCGGTGTCAAAACCAGCGGATCTCGGGTAGGGGGTCCCGAACTATGCGTCTAAGGTCGATGGTAACAGGAGACAAGGGACACGGTGTTTACCCAGGTTCGGACCCTCTCTATGGAGGTAATACCCTACGTCCTGCTTGATTGATATTGATGAATATGAGTATTACAAGAATTGATCTACCACGAAATCATAATGGCTAAACCCTAGAGGTCTAGCTTGTATGGCTATGATAATGAGTCTCCTATCCGGACTAAGTCCTCCGGTTTATATAGACACCGGGAGGATCTAGGGTTACACAAGGTCGGTTACAAAGAAGCGAATCTACATATCCAGCCGCCAAGCTTACCTTCCACGCCAAGGAGAGTCCCATCCGGACACGGGTGCAGTCTTCGGTCTTCGTATCTTCACAGCCCATCAGTCCGACCCATGGCTAACAAGCCGGACGCCCGAGGACCCCTTCGTCCAGGATTCCCTCAGTAGGGCGCGCCCTCCACACTCGTGGATGGATTGGGACTCTTCTGGCCCAACTCTTTTACTCCGGGGGCTTCTTTTGGTCCATAAAAAATCATCAAAAACTGGCACATCAATTGGACTCTGTTTGGTATTCCATTTCTGTAAAACTCAAAAACAAGGAAAAAACAGAAATTGGCACTGGGCTCTAGGTTAATAGGTTAGTCCCAAAAATCATATAAAATAGGATATAAATGCATAGGAAACATCCTATATGGATAATATAATAGCATGGAACAATCAAAAATTATAGATACGTTGGAGACGTATCAAGAACTTGTTGGAGGCTTCATATCTCTCAACTCGGGCATTTGCTTGAAATATTAACTTCAACTCTTGGAACATCTCATATGCTCCATGACGTTCAAAATGTCTTTGAAGTCCCGATTCTAAGTCGTAAAGCATGGCACACTAAACTATCGAGTAGTCATCAGATTTACCTTGCCGGACGTTCATAACGTCCGGAGTTGCTCCTGCAGCAGGCCTCGCACCTAGCGGTGCATCAAGGACATAATTCTTCTATGCGGCAATGAGGATAATCCTCAAGTTACGGACCCAGTCCGTGTAGTTGCTACCATCATGTTTCAACTTAGCTTTCTCTAGGAACGCAATAAAATTCAAGGGAACGGTAGTATGGGCCATAGATCTACAACATAGATATGCAAAAACTATCAGGACTAAGTTCTTGATAAATTCCAGTTCAATTAATCATATTACTTAAGAACTCCCACTCAGATAGACATCCCACGAGTCATCTAAATGATCACGTGATCCATATCAACTAAACCATGTCCGATCATCACGTGAGATGGAGTAGCTTTTAATGGTGAACATGTCTATGTTGATCATATCTACTATATGATTCACGTTCGAACTTTCGGTCTCAGTGTTCCGAGGCCATGTCTGCACATGCTAGGTGACGTCTACTACACAACCTTCTTCTTGTAGACGTTGTTGGGCCTCCAAGTGCAGAGGTTTGCAGGACAGTAGCAAATTTCCCTCAAGTGGATGACCTAAGGTTTATCAATCCGTGGGAGGCGTAGGAGAAGATGGTCTCTCTCAAACAACCCTGCAACCAAATAGCAAAGAGTCTCTTGTGTCCCCAACACACCCAATAAAATGGTAAATTGTATAGGTGCACCAGTTCAGCAAAGAGATGGTGATACAAGTGCAATATGGATGGTAGATATAGGTTTTTGTAATCTGAAAATATAAAAACAGCAAGGTAGCAAGTGGTAAAAGTGAGCACAAACGGTATTGCAATGCTAGGAAACAAGGCCTAGGGTTCATACTTTCACTAGTGCAAGTTCTCTCAACAATAATAACATAATTGGATCATATAACTATCCCTCAACATGCAACAAAGAGTCACTCCAAAGTCACTAATAGCAGAGAACAAACGAAGAGATTATTGTAGGGTACGAAACCACCTCAAAGTTATTCTTTCCGATCAATCCGTTGGGCTATTCCTGTAAGTGTCACAAACATCCCTAGAGTTTGTAGTAAATTAACACCTTAAGACGCAAATCAAACAAAACCCTAATGTCACCTATATACTCCAATGTCACCTCAAGTATCCGTGGGTATATTATAAGATATGCATCCCACAATCTCAGATTCATCTATTCAACCAACACAAAGAACAATGCCCCAAAGTTTCTATCGAAGAGTCAAGACGAAAACGTGTGCCAACCCCTATGCATAAGTTCATGAGGTCACAGAACTCGCAAGTTGATCACCAAAACATACATCAAGTGGATCACGTGATATCCCATTGTCACCACAGATAAGCACATGCAAGACATACATCAAGTGTTCTCAAATCCTTAAAGACTCAATCCGATAAGATAACTTCAAATGGAAAACTCAATCCATCACAAGAGAGTAGATGGGGAGAAACATCATAAGATCCAACTATAATAGAAAAGCTCGCGATACATCAAGATCGTGCCGAATCAAGAACACGAGAGAGAGAGAGAGATCAAACACATAGCTATTGGTACATACCCTCAGCCCCGAGGGTGAACTACTCCCTCCTCGTCATGGAGAGCGCCGGGATGATGAAGATGGCCGCCAGAGAGGGATTCCCCCCTCCGGCAGGGTGCCAGAACGGGTTCAGATTGGTTTTCGGTGGCTACGGAGGCTTCTGGCGGCGGAACTCCCGATCTAGGTTTCTTTCTAGAAGTTTCAGTATATATAAGAGGTTTTGGCATCGAGAACAAGTCAGGGGGACTCCGGGCTGTCCACGAGGCAGGGTGGCGCGCCCCCCACCCTCGTGGGCAGCACGAGATTCTTCTGGCCCAACTCTTTTACTCCATGGCCTTCTTCTGGTCCAAAAATAAGCTCCATCAAGTTTCGGGTCAATTGGACTCCGTTTGGTTTTCCTTTTCTACGATACTCAAAAACAAGGAAAAAACAGAAACTGGCACTAGGCTCTAGGTTAATAGGTTAGTCCCAAAAATCATATAAAATAGCATATAAATGCATATAAAACATACAAGGTTGATATAATAGCATGGAACAATCAAAAATTATAGATACGTTGGAGACGTATCAAGCATCCCCAAGCTTAATTCCTGCTCGTCCTCGAGTAGGTAAATGATAAAAGCAGAATTTTTGATGTGGAATGCTACTTAACATATTTATCCATGTAATCTTCTTTATTGTGGCAAGAATATTTAGATCCATAAGATTCAAGACAAAAGTTTAATATTGACATAAAAATAATAATACTTCAAGCATACTAACAAAGTAATCATGTCTTCTCAAAATAACATGGCCAAAGAAAGCTATCCCTACACAATCATATAGTCTGGCTATGCTCTATCTTCATCACACAAAATATTTAAATCATGCACAACCCCGATGACAAGCCAAGCAATTGTTTCATACTTTTGATGTTCTCAAACTTTTTCAAACTTCACACAATACATGAGCGTGAGCCATGGACATAGCATTATAAGTGGAATAGAATGGTGGTTTTGGAGGAGACAAAAAGGAGAAGATAGTCTCAGATAAACTAGGCGTATCAACGGGCTATGGATATGCCCATCAATAGATATCAACCTGAGTGAGTAGGGATTGCCATGCAACGGATGCACTAGAGCTATAAGTGTATGAAAGCTCAAAAAGAAACTAAGTGGGTGTGCATCCAACTCGCTTGCTCACGAAGACCTAGGGCATTTTGAGGAAGCCCATCATTGGAATATATAAGCCAAGTTCTATAATGAAAGATTCCCACTAGTATATGAAAGTGACAACATAGGAGACTCTCTATCATGAAGATCATGGTGCTACTTTGAAGCACAAGTGTGTTAAAAGGATAGTAACATTGCCCCTTCTCTCTTTTCTCTCTTTTTTTGTTTTTGGGGCCTTCTCTTTTTTTATGGCCTTTTTCTTTTTTTTCGTCCGGAGTCTCATCCTGACTTGTGGGGGAATCATAGTCTCCATCATTCTTTCCTCACTTGGGACAATTCTCTAATAATGATGATCATCACACTTTTATTTACTTACAACTCAAGAATTACAACTCGATACTTAGAACAAAATATGACTCTATGTGAATGCCTCTGGCAGGGTACCGGGATGTGCAATGAATCAAGAGTGACATGTATGAAATGATTATGAATGGTGGCTTTGCCACAAATATGATGTCAACTACATGATCATGCAAAGCAATATGACAATGATGAAGTGTGTCCTAATAAACGGAACGGTGGAAAGTTGCATGGAAATATATCTCGGAATGGCTATGGAAATTCCTTAATAGGTAGGTATGGTGGCTATTTTAAGGAAGGTAATGGTGGGTGATATGGTACCGGCGAAAGTTGTGCGGCACAAGAGAGGCTAGCAATGGTGGAAGGGTGAGAGTGCGTATATTCCATGGACTCAACATTAGTCTTAAAGAACTCACATACTTATTGCAAAAATCTATTAGTTATCGAAACAAAGTACTACACGCATGCTCCTAGGGGGATAGATTGGTAGGAAAAGACCGTCGCTCGTCCCCGACCTCCACTGATAAGGAAGACAATCAAGAAATAAATCATGCTCCGACTTCATCACATAACGGTTCACCATACGTGCATGCTACGGGAATCACAAACTTTAACACAAGTATTTCTCAAATTTACAACTACTCAACTAGCATGACTCTAATATCACCATCTTCATATCTCAAAACAATCATCAAGTATCAAACTTCTCATAGTATTCAATGCACTCTATATGGAAGTTTTTATTATATCCCTCTTGGATGCCTATCATATTAGGACTAGTTTCATAACCAAAGCAAACTACCATTCTGTTATAAATACTCTCAAAATAATGTAAGTGAAGTATGAGAGTTCATCTATTTCTTCAAAATAAAACCACCGCCGTGCTCTAAAAAGATATAAGTGAAGCACTAGAGCAAACGACAAACTACTCCGAAAGATATAAGTGAAGATCAATGAGTAGTTGAATAATTATGTAACTATGTGAACACTCTCTAACATTTAAGAATTTCAGATCTTGGGATATTATTCGAACAGCAAGCAAAAGCATAAAATAAAATGACGCTCCAAGCAAAACACATATCATGTGGTGAATAAAAATATAGCTCCAAGTAAAGTTACCAATGAACGAAGACGAAAGAGGGGATGCCATCCGGGGCATCCCCAAGCTTAGGCTCTTGGTTGTCCTTGAATATTACCTTGGGGGTAACTTGGTAATCCCCAAGCTTAGGCTCTTGCCACTCCTTGTTCCATAGTGCATCGAATCTTTACCCAAAACTTGAAAACTTCACAACACAAAACTCAACAGAAAACTCGTAAGCTCCGTTAGTATAAGAAAATAAATCACCACTTTTGGTATTGTTGTGAAATCATTCTAAATTCGTATTGGTGTAATATATACTATATTACAACTCATATATGGTTCATACCCTCCGATACTACTCATAGATTCATCAAAATAAGCAAACAACACATAGAAAACAGAATCTGTCAAAAACAGAACAGTCTGTAGTAATCTGGATCAAATGTATACTTATGGAACCTCAACAATTCTAAAATAAATTTCTGGACATGAGGAATTTATCTATTAATCATCTGCAAAAATAATAAACTAAGTATCACTCTCCAGTAAAACATAGCAGCAAATCTCGTGAACGCTAAAGTTTCTGTTTTTTTACATCAAGATCGCAAAGACTTTCTGCAAGTCTTCCCAAAGGTTCTACTTGGCACAAAGACTAATTAAAACATAAAAACTCAATCATAACAGAGGCTATATAAATTATTTAATACTAAACGGGAACAAAAATCAAGTAACAAAAATAAAATCGGGTTGCCTCCCAACAAGCGCTATCGTTTAACGCACCTAGCTAGGCATGATGATTTCAATGATGCTCACATAAAAGATAAGAACTGAAACATAAAGAGAGCATCATGAATAATATAACTAGAACATTTAATTATAACCCACTTCCTATGCATAGGGATTTTGTGAGCAAACAACTTATGGGAACAAGAATCAACTTGCATAGGAAGGTAAAACAAGCATAACTTCCGGATTTTAAGCACATAGAGAGGAAACTTGATATTATTGCAACTCCCACAAGCATATATTCCTCCCTCATAATAATTTTCAGTAGGATCATGAATGAATTCAACAATATAACTATCACATAAAGCATTCTTTTCATGATCTACAAGCATAGAAAATTTACTATTCTCCACATAAACAAAATTCTTGTCATTCGGAATAGTGGGAGTATCATCAGAAACTCGAACACTATAAATTGTTTCCACATTAAAATAGTAATGTTCAGAAAAAGGGTAATAATAATAATGACAAGTTTTAATATAATCAGCACTACTTTTTATAGCACACGTATCATCACAGTAATTATCATAAGTAGCAACTTTGTTCTCGTCATAATCGATTGAAACCTCTTCCAAGATAGTGGAATCATTACTAAATAAAGTCGTGACCTCTCCAAATCCACTTTCATAATTATCACAATAAGATTCAACACCCTCCAAAATAGTGGGATCATTACTTCCTAAAGTTGACACTCTTCCAAACCCACTTATCAATATAACTATCATAAATAGGAGGCATGCTGTCATCATAATAAATTTGCATATCAAAACTTGGGAGGTTAAAAGTATTATCTTCATGAAACATAGCATCCCCAAGATTGGAACAAACATTAATTGCAGAAAATACATTCTCAAACATGTCATTCTGATCAAACATAGCATCCCCAAGCTTGGACCTTTTCATATCATAAGCATGATCACTCTCATCATTAATAGTATGGATATCACCAATAGTATAGCAATTATCATCGTCACAATGAGTAATAGGAGCAACATCATTTGGGATGGGTACCTTTTTACCTTTGCTCCTCCATCTTTTCTTTCTCTTCTTCACATCATGTGTGGGTTTAACCCTCTTTTTGGAGCTCCTTCTTAATGAGATTGGTTGAATAGAAGGCTCCTCCTCATTACCTGATTCATCATAAGAAATAATAGGAGGATATTGGGAAGTCTCTTCCCTTTCATTAGTATTCTCTTCATCTTCTATTTGTTTTCTTATCTTTATGTAATTGGCAATATAAGGATTTTCAATGCAATTCACCGCACAATACATGAAAATTTCTTCTAAATCAAAATCAAGAAAACTATCAAGATTAAATTTTGGAATACCCTCAGTTATACGTTTCATTTCTTCATACCCCAAAAGAAGACTAAGCTCTTTATGGTGCTCAAGGGTAATCAAGTTATCACAATTTTTGGACACGATTTGATCATGAAACAAATAGCATTGGAGCTTTAAATGACCATGTTCATTGCAAAGTTCACAAGGATGGCGATAAATATTGAATCTTTCAGCACAAACATCTAGCCTTTCTTGCAACCATTTAGTTTCCAAATACTTATGCCTCTTGCAAAATCTATCTTCCCTATTTGGTGTGTGCTTGCAAGCTCTATGTATTCCACGACATGCTTATAAGAGACATTTTCATCATGACCAGTGCAATCATCATTAGTATTATGGATATTCAAAGAGTTCATACTAATAATATTGCAATCATGCTCATCATTCAAAGATTTAGTGCCTAACATTCTAATGCATTCTTCTTCTAACACATTGGCACAATTATCGGAATCCTTATTTTCATGAAAGACATTAAAAAGATAAAGCATATGAGGTACCCTTAATTACATTTTTAGTTTTCTTTTATAGACTAAACTAGTGATAAAACAAGAAACTAAAAGATTCGATTGCAAGATCTAAAGATATACCTTCAAGTGCTAACCTCCCCGGCAACGGCGCCAGAAAAGAGCTTGATGTCTACTATAGAACCTTCTTCTTGTAGACGTTGTTGGGCCTCCAAGTGCAGAGGTTTGTAGGACAGTAGCAAATTTCCCTCAAGTGGATGACCTAAGGTTTATGTATCCATTGGAGGCATAGGATGAAGATGGTATCTCTCAAACAACCCTGCAACCAAATAGCAAAGAGTCTCTTGTGTCCCCTACACACCCAATACAATGGTAAATTGTATAGGTGCACTAGTTTGGCGAAGAGATGGTGATACAAGTGCAATATGGATGGTAGATATACGTTTTTGTAATTTGAAAGTATAAAAACAGCAAGGTAAGTAATGACAAAAGTGAGCAAAAACGGTAGTGCAATGCGTTGAAACAAGGCCTAGGTTTCATGCTTTCACTAGTGCAGGTTCTCTCAACAATAATAACATAATTAGATCATATAACTATCCCTCCACATGCAACAAAGAGTCACTCCAAAGTCACTAATAGTAGAGAACAAACGAAGAGATTATTGTAGGGTACTAAACCACCTCAAAGTTATTATTTTCGATCAATCTATTGGGCTATTCCTATAAGTGTCACAAACAACCATAGAGTTCGTAGTAAAATAACACCTTAAGACACAAATCAACCAAAACCCTAATGTCACCTAGATACTCCAATGTCACCTCAAGTATCCATGGGCAAGGTTGGAAAAAGCGGTAGGCGTAAGTGAGGCGGTTGGCCTTTGCCTAGTGCCTAGGCGGTGTCTAAGCGCCCTAGGCGCGGCCTAGACGGTGATATCGTTTTTACTCGTAGTGCATTTGTGATTATTATATGGGTGTTGATATTAGTTTAGGGCATATAAATAAGTTAATTACCATCTACTGCCATTGGAATATAACCCGTTTGGCATACCAGTGTAGTATGTGGCATGATTTCTTGCTTGGGTAGGCAATTCCTTGCTTGCCCTGCCTAGACCTCCATTTATGCCCTAGGCGAGGCGTTTGACCATTGCCTAGTGCCTAGGCGCGCCTAAGCGCCTCCTAGGCACTGCCTTTTCCAACAGAGTCCACGGGTATGATTATACGATATGCATCACACAATCTCAGATTTATCTATTCAACCAACACAAAGAACTTCAAAGAGTGCCCCCAAAGTTTCTACTGGAGAGTCAAGACGAAAACGTGTGCCAACCCCTATGCATAAGTTCACGAGGTCACGGAACTCGCAAGTTGATCACCAAAACATACATCAAGTGGATCACGTGATATCCCATTGTCACCACAGATAAGCACATGCAAGACATACATCAAGTGTTCTCAAATCCTTAAAAACTCTGTCCGATAAGATAACTTCAAAGGGAAAACTCAATCCATCACAAGAGAGTAGAGGGGGAGAAACATCATAAGATCCAACTATAATAGCAAAGCTCGTGATACATCAAGATCGTGCCGAATTAAGAACACGAGAGAGAGAGATCAAACACATAGCTACTGGTACATACCCTCAGCCCCGAGGGTGAACTACTCCCTCCTCGTCATGGAGCCCGCCGGGATGATGAACATGGCCGTCGGAGAGGGATTCCCCCCCTCCGGCAGGGTGCCGGAATGGGTCTAGATTGGTTTTCGGTGGCTATGGAGGCTTCTAGTGGTGGAACTCCCGATCTAGGTTTCTTTCTGGAAGTTTCAGTATATATAAGAGGTTTTGGCATCCAGAACAACTCAGGGGGGTCTCGGACTGTCCACGAGGCAGGGAGGCACGCCCAGGGGGGTGGGCGCGCCCACCACCCTCGTGGGCAGCCCGAGATTCTTCTAGCACAACTCTTTTACTCCATAGCCTTCTTCTGGTCCAAATATAAGCTCGTCAAGTTTCAGGTCAATTGGACTCCGTTTGGTTTTCCTTTTCTGCGATACTCAAAAACAAGGAAAAAACAAAAACTGGCACTAGGCTCTAGGTTAATAGGTTAGTCCCAAAAATCATATAAAATAGCATATAAATGCATATAAAAATCCAAGGTTGATAATATAATAGCATGGAACAATAAAAAATTATAGATACGTTGGAGACGTATCACTAGGCTCGTCAAGTTTAACCCGAGTATTCTGCACGTGCAAAACTGGCTTGCACCCATTGTATGTGAACATAGAGCTTATCACACCCGATCATCATGTGTTGTCTCGGCACGACGAACTGTCACAATGGTGCATACTCTGGGAGAACACTTATACCTTGAAATTTAGTGAGGGATCATCTTATAATGCTACCGCCATACTAAGCAAAATAAGATGCATAAAAGATAAACATCACATGTAATCAAAATATGTGACATGATATGGCCATCATCATCTTGTGCCTTTGATCTCCATCTCCAAAGCACCGTCATGATCTCCATCGTCACCAGCTTGACACCTTGATCTCCATCGTAGCATCTTTGTCGTATCACCAACTATTGCTTCTATGACTATCACTAACGCATAGTGATAACGTAAAGTAATTACATGGAGATTGCATTCCATACAATAAAGCGACAACCATAAGGCTCCTGCCAGTTGCCGATAACTTTTACAAAACATGATCATCTCATACAACAACGTATATCACATCATGTCTTGACCATATCACATCACAACAAACCCTACAAAAACAAGTTAGACGTCCTATACTTTGTTGTTGCAAGTTTTACATGGCTGCTACGGGCTTCTAGTAAGAACCGTTCTTACCTACGCATCAAAACCACAACGATTTTTCGTCAAGTGTGCTGTTTTAACCTTCAACAAGGATCGGCCGTAGTCAAATTCGATTCAACTGAAGTTGGAGAAACAGACACCCGCCAGCCACCTTTATGCAAAAAAAGTTGCATGTTTGTCGATGGAACCAATCTCTTGAACGTGGTCATGTAAGGTTGGTCCGGGCCGCTTCATCCAACAATACTACCGAATCAAAATAAGACATTGGTGGTAAGTAGTATGACTATGATCGCCCGCTACTCTTTGTGTTCTACTCGTGCATATCATCTACGCATAGACCTGGCTCTGATACCACTGTTGGGGAATGTAGCATGCAATTTCAAAAAAAATCTACGATCACGCAAGATTTATCTAGGAGATACATAGCAACAAGAGGGGGTGAATGTGTCCATGTACCCTCGTAGACCGAAAGAGGAAGCGTTAGGTTAACTGTAAGTGCATCTAGTGCCACCCCTAGTTGGTTTTGGAGTATTGACGACAAACCTAGTTGAGGGACTAATGTGTTTGTGAGAATTACAGGATAACACAGGTAGAAGTCCCTCATTGATTCGGTTTTCCCACCAGAGATGACCCCTAAAAATGTAAGAAGACATTGAAGACAAAGGTGGTATGTGAAGACATTCACATTGAAGACTATGACAAGAGAAGACATCGCATGAAGACTATGGAGCGCGAAGACTTAGTTCTTTCGTCGTTCTTTTTCTTCTTTGTTTAGTCATAGGAACCACCGTACTGTTAAGTGGGGTCCAAGAGAACCAGCCAGAATGACTGAAGTGATGCTTAACCAAAATCCTATGTCTTCGAGTGAAGACTATGAGAGAAAATCTTGTCCATAGTTGGATAAGTATAATGCCCTCGATGCGGCTATATCTCCCACGTGTCGAAGCACGACTTAGAGGCATAACCGCATTGAAAGCAATGTCGCAAGTGAGGTAATCTTCACACAACCCATGTAATACATAAGGGAAAGAGATACATAGTTGGCTTACAATCACCACTTCACACAATT
Organism: Triticum dicoccoides; assembly: GCF_002162155.2. Classification (NCBI taxonomy): domain Eukaryota; kingdom Viridiplantae; phylum Streptophyta; class Magnoliopsida; order Poales; family Poaceae; genus Triticum; species Triticum dicoccoides. Next base: position 416,109,894 of record NC_041382.1, read on the forward strand.
ACATGAGTAAAGCATTACAACATCCAAATACAATCAAGGTCCGACTACGGAACCAAAATAAAAGAAGAACCCCAAATGCGACATAGATCCCCGATTGACCCCAACTGGGATCCACTACTGATCCATTAGAACGAAACAACACAAAGGACAAGATCTTCATCGAGCTCCTCCTTGAGGTTGGTTGCGTCATCTGCACGGCAACCTCGACACCTGCAAGCTGGTTTTGGAAGTATCTGTGAGTCACAGGGACTCAGCAATCTCACACTCTCGCGATCAAGACTATTTAAGCTTATAGGAAGGGTAAAAGGTATGAGGTGGAGCTGCAGCAAGCGACTAGCATATATGGTGGCTAACATACACAAATGAGAGCGAGAAGAGAAGGCAAAGCACGATGGATAAAAGTATGATCAAGAAGTGATCCTAGAACAACCTACGTCAAGCATAACTCCAACACCGTGTTCACTTCCCGAACTCTGCCGAGAAGAGACCATCATGGTTACACACGCGGTTGATGCATTTTAATTAAGATCAACTTTAGGTTTTCTACAACCGGACGTTAACAAATTTCCATCTGCCCATAACCGCGGGCACGGCTTTCGAAAGTTCAAATCCCTGCAGGGGTGTCCCAACTTAGCCCATCACAAGCTCTCACGGTCAACGAAGGATATTCCTTCTAGCGGGAAGACCCGATCAGGCTCGGAATCCCGGTTACAAGACATTTCGGCAATGGTAAAACTAAACCAGCAACACCGCCCGAATGTGCCGACAAATCCTGATAGGAGCTGCACATATCTCGTTCTTAGGGCGCACCGGATTGTCCAAGGTACAGGTAGACCAGCCCAGAGTTGCCCCTGGTGGCCACCGGCAGCTGACAGGTTGGACCAACACTCAGAGGAGCACTGGCCCGGGGGGGGGGGGTTAAAATAGAGATGACCCTCGAGAGCACGACTCCCAAGGGAAAAGAAAAGGCTAGGTGGCGAATGGTAAAACCAAGGTTGGGCCTTGCTGGAGGAGTTTTATTCAAAGCGAACTGTCAAGGGGTTCCCATTATATCCCAACCGTGTAAGGAACACAAAATCCGGGAACATAACACCGATATGACGGAAACTAGGGCGGCAAGAGTGGAACAAAACACCATGCATAAGGCCGAGCCTTCCACCCTTTACCAAGTATATAGATGCATTAATTAGATAAGAGATATTGTGATATCCCAACAAGTAAACATGTTCCAACAAGGAACAACATCTCCATGTTCCAACAAGGAACAAACTTCAATCTTCACCTGCAACTAACAACGCTATAAGAGGGGCTGAGCAAAGTGGTAACATAGCCAAACAACGGTTTGCTAGGAAAAGGAGGGTTAAAGGCTTGGTTTCACAATATGGGAGGCATGATAAGCAAGTGGTAGGTATCACAGCATAGGCATAGCAAAAGAGCGAGCAACTAGCAAGCAAAGATAGAAGTGATTTCGAGGGTATGGTCATCTTGCCTGAAATCCCGCAAGGAAGAAGAACGAGTCCATGAAGAAGACAAACGGACATAGCCGAACGAATCCTCACAAACACAACGTTATCGGAACCAACCCGAAGAAGCAACACCGGAAAGGAGCAAACAACATAGTAAACAACCATCACATAATCATGGCACGATGCGCAAACAAGTATGATGCATGTCCGGGTTAATGAGGCATGGCATGGCAAAGTGCTCAAACGATCCTACAAATTAAGTGGAGCTCATTATGCAACTCCGTTGCATATTGATGAAACACCACATTCAAGTTATTTAGTTTCGATCTTGTTTATGTACCCAACAATATTAAATGTTGTTAAACATGGCAAGAGGTGAAGCATAATGAAACTATCTATCTAGGCAAGTTTAAATGAGGCCGGAACAACAAAACAGCAAGTCCGGAAACTCCTCATGTGCATATATTAGGTTTGGTACTGTTCTGCCCTAAACAAAATTTTAGAGTTATTAAACATGTAAAACAAGTACACCATGTTAAACTAGGCATTTTTCCACCCCATTTACATATAAAGTTTATTAAATTCGGAGCTACGGTTATTTAGTTATGAATTAAAGCATTTTAGCAAGACATAAGAGCAAATTTAAACAAACAGAATTTTAAATATTTTAACCATGGATGAAAATGACATATTATAAAACTAGATGAAATTCTAAGCAAGTTTCATATACAAAGTTTTTACATGTGATGCACCGTTTGTGAGATATGATATGCATGATGTATGAGGGTTGATCTGCAAAAGTGCAGTGCCCTGGAAATTGATAAAATCGTAGCTAAGGAAAAAAACCTAACAGGCTGAAACTAAGCAGAGGCCCAACAGGGAATAAAGAAAGAGAAGAAAGAACAAAAAAAACACAGGAGGCGCTGGGCCTCACCATGGGCTTCGGCCCAGTCAGGAAGAGGCTTTGGGCATGCCGGCTGCTGGGCTCAGCTCACTCGATCTGGTCCACGCGCGAGACAAAGTGGCTGTCGGTTGAGAGGGTCAGCGAGGCAGAGTCGGTCAACGAAGCTGGGCGTTGCGAGCGCTCCCTGATCCATCGTTTCCGAAGAAGAAAAAGGACGCCAAGCCCGGCGTGGAGCGCTGGCGAGATGCGGGCGAGGGAGTCGAGCGGCGCTGCTACCGGCGGGCTTGTGGCAACGCGAACGAGCAGGACGGAGAGGAAGCAGTGGCGCTGGGTGAGCATTCTGCTTGACCAAAACGAAGCAGGCGGCAGTGGGTGAAGCAGGGGACTTGGCGGGCGGCGCAGGCGCAGGGGCTTGAGCAGGACGGCGACGAGGGAACTTGGGGCTCCGGCAGCGCCGGGAACACGCAGACGGGTGGATCTGGTCCGCTGGCGCCGGATCCGGGCAAACGGCAGCACGGACAGAGGAGCTTGGGCGCAGTGGCGCTCAGCAAGGCCATGGCGCGGGCTCCTGTCGACAGAGAAAAAGAGAACAGAGAGAGATGAGAGAGGGGAAACACAGGGAGGAAAACGGGAAGAAGAAGAAGGGGGGCGACGCTCATCTGGTTGGCTGCTGGGCATGAGCGAGGCCGGCGAGGCGGCGGCAGGAGGGCTCAATGGATGCCATGGCTGGGAGCTGCAGTCACCGACGCGGACGACAGACGCACGGCGGCGCAGCAGGGGCACGCTGGGAACGGCGTGGGAATGGAGGCAGCACAGCAGGGGCACGGCGGGAATGCGTGGGAATGGAGGCAGCGCAGCAGGGGCACGACGGGAACGCGTGGGAATGGAGGCAGCGCAGCAGGGGCACGGCGGGAACGCGTAGGCCGGCGGTGACTTCCATGGCGCCGGTGTGCTCCTGTGAAGAGAGCAAAGAGAGAGACGAGGTGAGGGGAGAACCAGAGAGGGAAAAAGAAAGACGGAGGGAGAGAGAGGAACAAGGAGGGTCCATGGCAAGCAATTCCTGCTGGTGCTCGGCGTCGAGGCTCGCCGGGGCAGAGAAGGAGCTCCTCTCCTTTGGACTTGAGCGAAGCAAGGAGGAAGACGCATCGGGAGGGAGAAGAGCTCGGGCGCGGGGCTGCGTGGATGGATTGGATCTAGGTGTGGCTGATGGTTGGTGCAGGGGAATGAGAGGATCCCGAGGTGGGGAATGAGTGCGGCGGTGGCGGCCGGGAGGATCCCTAGAAATTAGGGATTTGGTCTTGGGTTAGGCTAAAATATATAGCGAGTGGTAAGGTTAGGGGTTACTCGAGCCCTCCGATCGCAATCGGACGATCACGAATAAAATAGCTAGGGAGTCCAAATAAGAAAACAGTGATGTTTTGTAGATGTTTGGGGATGATCCGGACACAACGGTGACGACTGTCCGGGTCGCGTCCGGGACAACTTTCAGACGCGCGCGCGAGGAGGGCCGCGGGCTGACGGGAGAAGTTAGGTTGGGCCTGGCAGTAGGTAGTGGACTGTGCAGAAGGCGTCAGGCTGAGAAAAGGGAAGAGAGAAGGCCCGGCGACTGTTTCCGGAGACCGAAAATGTCCGACGTTTGACCAACTATATTGTCGCTATAGTTAATTGTTGGGACGTCAAACGAACTCCGAATACGATGAAACTTGACAGACGGTCTATCTACACTATAATAAGACGACACGCCAACTTTCATCCCATTGCGAGAACATTTTCCGGCAACTTATAAAATAATATCTCGGACATGCCTCGGGCGCGTGCAAGTGTGTCTGGGCTCAGAACGGACAACGGAAGGAACGAGGAGACCGGGACGGATGCAAGTTTTGAAAACATGATGATGCAATGCACATGATGACATGATATGAAATGCATGACACGCAAGCAAAGACAAGGCAACAACAGCGAATAACTGGAGGACACCTGGCACATCGGTCCCGGGGCGTTACAATAAGTCAGCTTTGCTTGTAGCCCAAGTAAAGTTGCCGTGTGTGTTTGAAATCTGACCGTTGGAACACATGTCAGTTCCTTAGTGACCAAGGGTCATTTCGGACAAATCAGGTCGGGTTGCCTAGTGGCTATAAATAGCCCACCCCCTACAACCATAAACGGTTGGCTGCTCAGAGTTAGAGTACGGCTTTTGTCGTTTGAGAGCAACCCACCTTGAAGCCTTTGAGAGAGAATTCCTTGCGAGGATAAAGCCCTAAACACCCAGAGCCAAAGAGTGTTAGGCATCACTTAAGTGTTCCTGTCTGTGTGATCTGAAGACTTATTACACTTGAGGACTGTGAATCCTCCAGCCGGTTAGGCGTCGCGTTCTGAGCATCCAAGAGTCATTGTGGACCGCCGGTGAACAAAGTCTGTGAAGGTTTGGAAGTCTACCTTGAAGACTTACCAGAGTGATTGGGCGAGGACTGGGTGTCCTTAGCTCAAGGGGAATAAGGTGAAGACGAGGTATTCTGAGTTAAATCTCAGCCTCCCCAACCAGACGTACAGTTGTCACAGCAACTGGAACTGGTCCAACAAATCATTGTCTTCAACGAGTCACTGGTTTCATCCTTCCCTTCCCTTTGCTTACTGGTGGTCCTTGTGAATTCATTGTATGATTGCATTATCTTTTGGCTTCGCTGAGTGACTACTTGTTCTGATTGGCTTCACAATATCTTCCTACCTGATCTTACTGCCTACCTGCTATTAGTCATTATGCTTTCACTTCATTGAATACTTGACTATGGTTTGCCTAGTGTAGTCTACCTTCCGCTCATGGTAATAGGTTTATTTCTATCGTTTGTCTTCGAAACTTCCATGTTTTGAAGACTTTCATAAAAATCTCCTATTCACCCCCCTCTAGTCGATCACTAGCACTTTCAATTGGTATCAGAGCAAGGTGCTCTCTTGTTCTTTGTGATTCGGTTTAACCACCTGGAGTTTTAGCTATGTCGACTGCAGGGATAATTAAGGTCTCCGCTGCTTGCCCCGTCTTCGATGGAACTAAATATCCCTACTGGAAGAATAAGATGCGCATGCATCTTGAAGCCATTGATGTCGACCTATGGTATGCCATCAAGAATGGCGTTCCCAAGGCTGGTGAAGGTGTCACCGCTACTGATGTCAAGAAGTTCGTTCAACTGGACTCCACTGCCAAGAACATCATCTGTGGTCATCTGACCAAAGGACAGTATGGCCGCGTGAGTGCTTTGGAGACATCTAAGCTAGTCTGGGACTGGCTCTCCAAGGTCAATGAAGGCGTCTCAACCCAGAGAGATCAGAGAATCAGTGTCCTTCGCAACCTCTTCAACCGCTTCAAGAGAAATGACAATGAGAATGTCCAGCTCACGTTTGATCGACTCACTGACATCACTAATGAGCTTCAAGCTCTCGGCGCCACTGAGATCACCAAGCATGAAGTCGTCAAGACACTCCTGAGATCACTTGACAGCTCGTTTGACACCCTAGCCCTAATGATTCAAGAACATCCTGATTTCAAGACACTCGATCCGTCTGACATACTTGAGAGGCTCAACACACATGAGTTTCAGCTTTCTGAGAAAAGAGACATCTACGGTCCCAACTATGGGTGAACTCGTGCCTTGAAGGCAAAAGCTGTCTCCTCATCTGAAGAAGAATCTGACAGTAGTTCTGATGATCCTGAAGACATTGGAAAGGAGCTTTCTATGCTTGTGAAGAAGTTGCAAAAATTCACCAAGAAGAAAGGCTTCAGAAAGTCTTCACGATCAAGCTCAAGAAATGATGAAGCTTCTACTCATGACCACAAAAAGAGAACATGCCACAAGTGCAAGAAACCTGGCCACTACATCTTTGAGTGTCCGCAGTGGGACAATGAGAACAACAAGAAGAAGAAGAGCAAGGAATATAACTCTGACGACAAGAAGAAGAAGAAATACTCAAAGTCTTCTTCCAAGTCTTCCTCAAAGTCTTCATCACACAAGAAGAGCTCATCTGGCAAGGCACGTGCGTTTGTTGGCAAGGAAATGGATTCAGAGGAGGAGTCCGCTTCTGAGGAGGCGGAGGTGGAGTCTGAGGAGGAGTCCGATTCTGGCGTTGCGAGTCTGGCTACAGCATACGTTGCCAAGTCCATCTTCAACACTGAAGACAATGACTTCATCACTAACACCGATGCAAATGACAAGGACTACTCCGCTCCTACCTACTGCTTCATGGCACGCGGTGCCAAGGGTACGACACCAGCTGTTTCAGAATGGATTATTGATAGTGGGTGTACCAATCACATGACTGGCAAGCGAAGCCTTCTTATGGACTCAACACTACGCCCATCTGACAAAAGTCACATCACATTTGCTGACACTGGTAAAAGCAAGGTATTGGGTCTAGGTAGACTTGCAATCTCAAAGGATCAACACATGGATAAAGTCATGCTTGTTGAATCCCTTGGTTTCAACTTAATGTCTGTTTCAATGCTTTGTGATTTAAACATGATTGTGAGGTTTGGAAAATATCGTTGCCTTGTACTAATGGAATCTGACAAGTCTCTAGTGTTTTAAGGGTATCAGAAAGATGATTTGTACATGGTAGATTTCTCAGCAGGACCACAACTTGCCGTATGTCTTCTAGCAAAAGCTTCTGAATGCTGGCTCTGGCATCGGAGGCTAGGACATGCTGGCATGAGGAACCTCCACACCCTTGCAAGGAAGAAGCATGTCATAGGCATCGAGGGCGTCAAGTTCAAGAAGGATCACTTATGCGGTGCCTGTGAAGTAGGAAAGATGACGAGGGCCAAGCATCCCTCGAAGACAATCATGACAACGACTCAACCCTTCGAACTGCTCCACATGGATCTTTTCGGTCCCATTCATTACTCAACTCTTACTACTACTGCTTGTCTCTATGGCTTTGTCATTGTTGATGATTATTCAAGATATACTTGGGTGCATATAATCCTCTACAAGACTGAAGTGCAGGATGTCTTCAGACGCTTCGCCAATTGAGCCATGAACAACTATGGCGTCAAGATCAAGCACATCAGAAGTGACAATGGCACTGAATTCAAGAACACCGGTCTAGACACTTATCTTGATACTGTGGGCATTACACATGAATTCTCAGCTCTGTACACACCACAGCAGAATGGCGTCATGGAACGCAAGAACATAACACTTATTGAGATGGCCCGGACGATGCTTGATGAATACAAGACTCCAAGAAAGTTCTGGCCTGAGGCCATTGATACTGCATGCCATATCATCAACCATGTTTATCTTCACAAGCTTCTCAACAAGACATCCTATGAGCTCCTTATTGGCAAGAAGCCAAATGTCAGTTACTTCAGAGTATTTGGTGCCAGGTGCTGGATCAAGGATCCACATCACACTTCAAAATTTGCACCGAAAGCACATGAAGGTTTTATGCTTGGATATGGAAAGGATTCACACTCCCACAGAGTCTTCAACCTCTTTCATTATAAAGTGGTTGAAACAGTGGATGTGCGGTTCGATGAGACTAACGGCTCACAAAGAGAGCACCTGCCAAATGTGCTAGATGAAGTTCCATCCAGTGAATCAATCAAACTTATGGGAACTGGAGAAATCATACCTTCTGAAGCTCAGCCTGAAGAGGAACTTATCATCTCCGCACTGATCGACCTGAAGACAATGATCAAACTGAAGACAATGCTCATCCTGAAGACAATCCTTCTAACGATGACAATGATCAACAAGAGCAAAATCTTCGTCCTGTACATCCTCGTGTTGCAAATGAAGTACAGATTGAGAAAATAATTGATAGCATCAATGCACCAGGTCCACTCACTCGTTCAAGGGAAACACAGCTAGCAAATTTCTGTGGGCACTTCGCATTCGTCTCAATATCTGAACCAAGAAAGTTGAAGAAGCCTTCATGGAACCTGAATGGATTCAAGCTATGCAAGAAGAGCTTCAACAATTTGAGCTGAATAATGTATGGGAACTAGTTAAGCGTCCTGATCCCCGCAAGCACAATATAATAGGCACCAAATGGATATATCGCAACAAGCAAGATGAGCATGGTCAAGTTGTCAGAAACAAAGCTCGTCTTGTTGCTCAAGGGTACACTCAAGTTGAAGGGATTGACTTCGATGATACCTTTGCTCCTGTGGCCAGACTTGAAGCCATACGCATACTGCTGGCCTATGCAAATCATCATAACATTCTTTTGTATCAAATGGATGTGAAGAGCGCTTTTCTCAATGGCAAGATTGACGAAGAAGTGTATGTTGCACAACCGCCTGGCATTGAAGATCCAAAACATCCTGACATGGTGTACAAGCTCAACAAGGCACTGTATGGCCTCAAACAAGCCCCTCGGGCTTGGTATGACACACTCAAATACTTCCTGAAGAGCAAAGGCTTCAAACCTGGTTCCCTCGACCCCACTCTCTTCACGAAGGCATATGATGGTGAACTGTTTGTGTGCCAAATATATGTGGATGACATTATCTTCGGCTGCACCAATCAGAAATACATAGACGAGTTTGGATATATGATGCAAGAGCAATATCAGATGTCCATGATGGGTGAGCTGAAGTTCTTCCTTGGTCTTCAAATACGTCAGCAACACAACGAAATCTTCATATCTCAAGAGAAGTACCTCAAAGATTGCCTGAAGAAATTTGGGATGCAAGACTGCAAAGGCTTCACGGCGCCAATGCCAGCCAAACATCATCTGGGTCCCGACGACAATGGTAAAGAGTTCGATCAAAAGGTATATCGCTCCATGATTGGTTCCTTGCTTTATTTATGTGCATCTAGGCCAGATATCATGCTTAGTGTTTGCATGTGTGCTCGATTCCAAGCGGCACCAAAGGAATCGCATCACTTAGCTGTGAAGCGAATTCTTAGATATTTGGCTCACACCCCAACACTAGGATTATGGTCTCCAAAGGGCTCAGAATTTGATCTGGTTGGATTCTCGGATGCTGATTATGCTGGTGACAAGGTGGATCGCAAGTCTACATCAGGCACATGTCATTTTCTGGGACGATCACTTGTATGTTGGTCTTCAAAGAAGCAGAACTGTGTATCTCTCTCCACTGCTGAATCTGAATACACTGCTGCTGGATCTTGCTGCGCTCAGCTTCTGTGGATGAAGCAAACACTCAAAGATTATGGCATTCATCTGAAGCAAGTGCCACTGTACTGCGACAATGAAAGCGCCATCAAGATTGCCAACAACCCAGTTCAGCACTCGAAGACAAAGCACATTGATATTCGTCATCACTTTCTCAGAGATCATGTTGTGAAGGAAGATATTGATATCATACACGTCAACATTGAAGAGCAATGGCAGATATCTTCACCAAGCCCTTGGATGAGAAGAGGTTTTGCAAGTTACGATGTGAGCTAAATATTTTGGAATCCTCAAATGTCCTGTGATCAGGCACACATCCTAACACTTATGCATATTGATGACTTAGATGTGCAACACACGAAGTAAAGTATATCTTCAATCAATGAAGACTTACTTTCTAAGTGTGAATACATTAATGTGGAATTTGACTTCGGAGCGCCACGATTATTGTGCGCCGTGTCTGAGTCTAATACTTCCTATACGGTGGGTAACGCCACCACCAATTTTTTCTGTTTGAAGTGTTTTCGCTCATGGCGTTACGTTCGGTATGTCTTCACATTTGGTTTGGCTTCAATCTCAACTTGTCTTCATGATTATCTTCACGATGTTGATTTGATTGTCTTTCTTAGATATACATATATATACTAGTGTTCTGTCCTCTACAGAATTCACTTATAGCTATATCTTCTTGTTGAATATTTTGAACTAAGTGAATGTGATCGGACCCTAACCTCTCTATGCTTTCTATCTCAAACTCTATCTCTCCAAATCATATGCATTCTATTGAAATTGTCGAATATCTTCTCTGCATCCTTGTCAGCAGAAGATACAGAGACAAACATTATGTCCGTTTTCAATGCTAATTCCTTCACTTGAAACCCGGAGGAGTGGGAACGACCACCCGACAATCCGGGCATGCGTGGGAATGTGGAACAACCTCCGATATGTTGCATGATGGCCACATGTCCTTCATATGTGAAACGCTAGGGGCACCTGTGTAATAACACTGTGCCGTCCCTGTCTCTATAAATACACGCCTCACCACAGTCATTATCCTTTATTCCACTCTCGCGCAAACCCTAGCGCCACCGCTAGCCCTTGACGACGCCGGCGACGAAGCGCATAGTTGCCTCGACCTCACCGACGCCGTCTTCACGCCGGCCGCGGACATCGTCTTCTCCGCCATCGCCGTAGGTGTCCTCCGTCGCCAAGTTAGGGCACGGACGATCAATCTTCTCGGCCTCCTCTCCCACTCCGTCTAGCAGTTCTTTGTGTGGTAAATAAAACTTCCTCTTCACGGCCCCCTTGATCCTATAGATTCATCACTTTCTACCATAAGCAGTTTCTGTTCACACAAGTTGGATCTATTTCATACTACGTCTCATAATATTCCTAGTATGTTCACTTATGCTTCACAAAGTAGTTAGATTCCTCACTTGTACTTATTCGTGGATTCGTACAAATCTGGAACCAACTCTCTATCTATGAGTGAATGTCTTCGCACTATGAGGTTAATGTCTTCTAAACTGATTTATCTTCAAAATCTTCTGAGAATGCATATGACCTCTTCCCCTTCCCTCGCACCTTAATGCTGTCACAGGTACATGTCCGTGGGAGAATCCCTTGGTTCTCATAGTCTACATTCATTTGCAGAATTCTTACAGCATCATATAAATTCTCCCGAAGCCAGTTCCTGCTTAACCAGCAAGCGAAAGCCTTTGAAACCTTTGAACGCATTGAAGCCATTCAGTTTGAAGATCATGGCTACAGAGAAATCAGCAAGGAAGGGTGGCAGAAAGCGTCGAGGTGGAACATCAAGAGATTTGCCCGATGACCTCTCAGAGATGTACAAGACAGATCCATAAGAGGATTACACTCAGCGCAAGACACGAATCCAATGGATTCGACAATATTGGGCAGAACAGTGGTTCAAGTACAGGTTTGTGACCAAGGAATATGCTGAGAAGAATGCCATCAGGCGACCATGGGGAGACATCCTATACAGAAATCTTCAACCAAGGGTCCAGAGATGAAGCCATTGAACAAGGCTTCTATCCCTGCATGGTCCGTGGACCACAGCCTGTGGATGCAGACCCATCATCATTGCTATGGTGTCGTGACGACAATCTGTTCAAGCGCAACTTCCAGTTTGCCAAGAATTCGGTGAAGCAGAACAAGAAGTCATTGGGACTAGACTTCAACCCTGGTCCCTCTGCTCCCTGTGTCGATGGCACCCGCGAAGCTGAACCCAATCTTGTTGGGCCCTTCTACAACCTGGAAGGTCTCATCACTCATATCATGGTTCAAGGGACAGCCGTGGATGAGCCTACAGATGACGCTGAATCTGATGAAGCGCTTGCACCGCCGAAGCCAAAGAAACTAAAGAAGCCTAAAGCTTCAAAGTCTGCCTCAACACCAAAAATCTCACGTGCGAGGCCACTGGCTACTACACCTCCTGAAGACAGTGTGCAGTCTGAAGATCTATCACGCATCTCCAAGAAGACTGAGATGAGAAAGAGTACTAATCAGGCACTGACTGCTGCTGCTATTCTGCGCAACGACGCCATTGATCTGTCCAGCGATGAAGATCTTGCAGATGACGCTCTTGAGCAATTGATCAAGAGCAAGGAAGAAGCAGAGATCTTCAATGATTTGCCTCTCTTTGATGAGGCAATCATCCATGACTTCATTGATGAGTGGTTTGACATGCCCAACCTCAGCTTTGAAGATCTGCAACTTCCAATTGGCCTCAGTGTTGCCTTCACTGGCGCCATTGCTTCTGAGCTAGCTCTAGCTCAACACATCGTTGAACTGAAGCAAAAGATCGACTATGAGAAAGCTCAGTTCAAGAAGCACATGGCCAAGCTCAGCATGCAAGATGTGAAAAACTTCAAGATTATGCTGCACGAGCTCAAGGAAGCCTTTCTTAAGAAGCATGAAGAAGCTCAAGGTTCTCGTGAGCGCATGAAGAGCCTGGCTGACAAGTGCGTGCAAGCCTACAATGAGGCTGAGAAGCGCAAGGCTCTTGGTCGTCCTGGCATCGACCCCAGATTGGCTGCAAAGAAGAAGAAGCCCTCAACTGATCAATCTGCACCTTCAAGGCAGGAAGAACCTCGCATAGTCTTCCCAAGCAGCATGACTGGCTCGAAGCCAAAGGTTAGGTCAACCGCTTTAGAACTGAAGAAGACGAGGACTGCCGAGGCTGAAGCCAGAAAAAGGAAAAATCCTAAAGCTTCTGATGTCGCTCCCTCTAAGAAGAAGCGCAAAACCAAGAAGGATCGGGCTGCTCCCACAGAGCCCTTAGTTGTTGAACCTATCTCAATGGTTAGCCCTGCATCTGAACACCATGAGCGACAACTAATTGTGCATGAGCCTGCTTCCATAGAGGCTCATGAAGTGGAAGACATTCCAGCAGTTGATCCCACCACTGCTGAAGACATTGGTCACCATGACAATGTTGAAGATGATGTAGTTCTTCCTCAGATCGAGAACCAATTGGTATCATCGCATGTGCTCGTGCATAGCGAACTCATCAGCATTGGTCGTCCTCTAACGCCAATTGCTCAGGATGCATCGTGGGCTAATCACCCACAACAACAAGACACCCCGAGTACTCCGCAACAACAACAAGTCACACCACCTGTGCCAGACGAAGAAGACGACTTTGAGGCCCAGCCAACTCCATCTCCATAGGCGTCGCCAGCGCTATGCAGGCTTCGCAAAGGACCAAGGCCTCAAATCCCCCTTTCGAGCGTTCCAGAAGGAGAAGTGCCCCAATCTATTGCACGTCAAGTGTTCCCAGAAGCCACTCCGACTATGAATGTCTCCGTGTCTGAAGCCAAAGGTGCTGAAGACAATCCGGCTGCATCAGCCGATGACAAACAAGAAGAAGATAGTGTCCCTACACCCCCAATTTATGAAGAAGATGTTCCTGAAGTGAACGTGTCTGTGCCCGACCCTCCAGCTCAACAAGTGGAGGTTGGGAATCTTGAGGCTGCCACCACCAACACAAATGAAGCCAATGACGTAGTCATGGCTGAAGCAAATGTGGAGCCTGCACCAACCAATGTGCCAGAGGCCAATGAAGCCAATGATGCACCTGCAACAGATGTGCAGCCTGAAGCCTCTATTGATGCCACTGCTCCTATTCCGCCACCAAGGCCACACACTATCGAGCAAGCAGTCAACTATGGCCAACTTGTCACTGTCAAATGGCCTATTCTGACTCCTCCGCCTGCTGCTGGTCGTCAGTTTGACTATCACGTTGAGCACATGCCTCAGGTTCAGAAGCCAATACCAAGGTTGCCCAGGTTTCCAGGCACTGCATCTGCACCCGGATCGTTCAATATCAATGGCTTCAAGGCACACAACACCTTCTTTAATAGCGCCAAGAACCCCTACACCAAGGCAAGAATATCTTCTGATCGGTTCTGGAGCTATCAGCAGTGCAGTTATTACTCATGCATTCTGTACAATCAAGGTCGCATTTTCCCACATATGCGTCTTGACACTGAAGCCATAACTGGACTGCCCTGTTTGGAAGAAGCTCTGGATTGCTTCAGAGAGTTTGGTTTGCTGCAGTTCGTCATTGATAAGGAGCACTGGAATGAAGAATTGCTACTCCAATTCTATGCCACTCTTCATATCCGTGGCTACAACAGGGATCCGAAGACTTGGGTCCTTGAGTGGATGACAAGAAATGTTCATCATGAAGCCAAAGCCTTTGATATCATTGAGCTTACTGGCCTGCCCACTCCAGGAGATCTGTATGAACCTGGTTGTCAGCTTCACAGTGCTGCTATGGAAAGCATCTTCCACAAGCCTGAGCCCAATATGAGTCAGATGCTTAGCATGATGAAGCCTTTGCCTCCAGATGCTGAATATCCTAAGGAGTTCTTTGTTGAAGACCTTGAGTATCTGCCACGTAATATCTATCACATCATAAGGCGAACTCTCTGGCCCATCAAAGGACATTCTCCACATGCCAAGCTAGAAGGTGCAATGAAGACGTTGGTCTTTCATATTCTTCATGGCAAAAGCTTCAATGCACAAGACTTCTTCATTCGCCAGCTTGCTGCATCAGGATCTGACATTTTTGGCTTGAAGTTTTACGCTCCATGGGTTATGCGACTGATCAAACTACACTCGGCTATCACCTATCAGCCCTCTGCTCGCAATCATCGGATCTTTCTACCTGACGTCGATATGTCAGTTGAAGCCATCTATCCAGAGCCTGCCAAGGAGCCTCTTAGTCTTCAGAATGCTGAGAATCAAAGCTTCTCTCAAAACATTGAAGGAGTTCAAGCAGTCACACGTGTTTATCCTCTGGCTAGAACTACACGTGCACCTCATCGTGCCCTCACTGAAGCCATCGAAAGCACCATTGCCCAACGGCCCAAGAAGCGATCCCGTGTTCTCAATGACCGCGAGATTCTGGTTGCCCTTCATCATAAACAGGATAGACATCATGACTGGCTGAAGCGCCAAATGCAAAGCCTCTTGGTGGACGTAAATAGGATTCGCAATCTTGCCACCAATAATGTCTTTGTTGCCCATGAAACCTGTCGGCGTACATAGAAAGGGCTGACACTTATGTGCTCTGAGGATGATCTTTAAGAGGATGGCTTCTCTGAACGCTTCAAGTTTGACTCAACACCTCCAAGAAGGACTGTGCTGCGACGAACTCCATCTCTTGAAGACTCTGAGTTCTCCTCCTCTGCTGCAACTGTGAATGCCAGAGTGACCGATGACGAAGACGATGCTACTTCACCGCCCCCTACTTCTGCACGCATCGACACTGCCCCAAGTTCGTCTGCACCGCCTAACAACACTGATGACCCTGCTGCCTCACCTACTCCTCCTGGGAACGAGTAGATGCTCTACGTCTTCAAACCTTTTTAGTCCTTACTGACAAAAGGGGGAAAAGCATATGAGTTTGATAGTCTTCAAGCGGGTCCATATGGGTGGTGGTTTTATATTTCGCGTAGTGTTTACAACTCTTGTGTTTTGATACATTTGGTTCTTTGAGTTGTAACACTCAAACTCGATGGTCGTCTGCTACTTATTTTCTTTACTGTGATGCGATGATAAATTCCGCATGTGCGACGATAAATTCCGCACTTAGATCATTTTGTAGACGTCCATTTTTCATTATGCATGTCATTATCTTCGTTACATCATATCTTGCATAATGACTTGTCATCATAAGTTGAAGAGGATCTCCACAAGTACAACCTGCCATGTGCATTTGCATTCCAAAAGCAAATTACTTATATGCACATCTTCAGGGGGAGCCCTTGAAACTTATGAAGACAATCCCCTATCCTTTACAATTTCACATATTATATTCCCCGTTGAAAACTTCAACTAGTTTGTCATCAATAACCAAAAAGGGGGAGATTGTAAGTGCATCTAGTGCCATCCCTAGTTGGTTTTGGAGTATTGACGACAAACCTAGTTGAGGGACTAATGTGTTTGTGAGAATTGCAGGATAACACAGGTAGAAGTCCCTCATTGATTCGGTTTTCCCACCAGAGATGACCCCTAAAAATGTAAGAAGACATTGAAGACAAAGGTGGTATGTGAAGACATTCACATTGAAGACTATGACAAGAGAAGACATCGCATGAAGACTATGGAGCGCGAAGACTTAGTTCTTTCGTCGTTCTTTTTCTTCTTTGTTGAGTCATAGGAACCACCGTACTGTTAAGTGGGGTCCAAGAGAACCAGTCAGAATGATTGAAGTGATGCTTAACCAAAATCCTATGTCTTCGAGTGAAGACTATGAGAGCAAATCTTGTCCAGAGTTGGATAAGTCAGCTTTGCTTGTAGCCCAAGTAAAGTTGCCGTGTGTGTTTGAAATCTGGCCGTTGGAACACGTGTCAGTTCCTTAGTGACCAAGGGTCATTTCGGACAAATCAGGTCGGGTTGCCTAGTGGCTATAAATAGCCCACCCCCTACAACCATAAACGGTTGGCTGCTCAGAGTTAGAGTACGGCTTTTGTCGTTTGAGAGCAACCCACCTCGAAGCCTTTGAGAGAGAATTCCTTGCGAGGATAAATCCCTAAACACCCAGAGCCAAAGAGTGTTAGGCATCACTTAAGTGTTCCTGTCTATGTGATCTGAAGATTTATTACACTTGAGGACTGTGAATCCTCCAGCCGGTTAGGCGTCGCGTTCTGAGCATCCAAGAGTCATTGTGGATCGCCGGTGAACGAAGTCTGTGAAGGTTTGGAAGTCTACCTTGAAGACTTACCAGAGTGATTGGGCGAGGACTGGGTGTCCTTAGCTCAAGGGGAATAAGGTGAAGACAAGGTCTTCTGAGTTGAATCTCAGCCTCCCCAACCAGACGTACAGTTATCACACCAACTGGAACTGGTCCAACAAATCATTGTCTTCAACAAGTCACTGGTTTCATCCTTCCCTTCCCTTTGCTTACTGTTGGTCCTTGTGAAGTCATTGTATGATTGCATTGTCTTTTGTCTTCATTGAGTGACTACTTGTTCTGATTGGCTTCACAATATCTTCCTACCTGATCTTACTGCCTAGCTGCTATTAGTCATTATGCTTTCACTTCATTGAATACTTGACTATGGTTTGCCTAGTGTAGTCTACCTTCCGCTGCATGGTAATAGGTTTATTTCTATTGTTTGTCTTTGAAACTTCCATGTTTTGAAGACTTCCATAAAAATCGCCTATTCACCCCCCCTCTAGTCGATCACTAGCACTTTCATTAACGCGGTTGATGTAGTCGAACATCTTCGCGATCCAACCGATCAAGTACCGAACGTACGACACCTCTGAGTTCAGCACACGTTATGCTCGATGATGTCCCTCGAACTCTTGAACCAGCAAAGTGTCGAGGGAGAGTTTCGTCAACATGATGGCGCGGTGACGGTGATGGTGATGTGATCCGCGTAGGGCTTTGCCTAAGCACTACGTGAATATGACCGAAGGAGTAAACCGTGGAGGGAGACGCCGCACACGGCTTGGAACAATTGGTGTGTATCCAAGGGGGTGCCCTGCCCACATATATAAAGGAGGGAGAAGGAGGAGGCCGGCCAAGGGGCACGCCATAGGGGGGGAAACGGACTAGGACTCCCAATCCTAGTTGGCCCCCCTTTCCTTTCTTTCGGAGGGGGAAAAGGGAAGGAGAAGGAGAGGCAGGGGGAGAGAAGGTGTAACACCCACAATGCGGCTATATCTCCCACGTGTCAGGGGACGACTTAGAGGCATAGCCGCATGGTAGGCATGTCGCAAGAGGGGTAATCTTTACACATCCCATGTACTGAATAAGAAAAGGATGAAGAGTCAGCTTACAATCGCCACTTCACACAATACATAAATAATCCATACATCATCCAAGATACAATCAAAGGTCCGACTAAGGAACCAAAATAAAGGAAGACGACCCCAAATGCTAGATCCCCAATCGTCCCAACTAGGCTCCACTACTGATCATCAGGAAAGGAAACATAATAGTGACCCAAGTCTTCGTCGAACTCCCACTTGAGTTCGGTAGCATCCCCTACACTGGCATCATCGGCACCTGTATCTGTTTGGAAGTATATGTGAGTCACGAGGACTCAGCAATCTCACACCCGCGAGATCAAGACTATTTAAGCTTAAGGGTAGGAAAAGGTAATGAGGTGGAGCTGCAGCAAAGCACTAAGCATATATGGTAGCTAACTTACGCAAAAGAGAGCGAGAAGTGAAGCAACGCACGGTCGAGAAGCTAATAGTGATCAAGAAGTGATCCTGAAGCTACTTACGTTCAAGCAAAACACGAGACCGTGTTCTCTTCCCGGACTCCGCCAAAAAGAGACCATCACGGCTACACACGCGGTTGATTCATTTTAATTAAGTTAAGTGTGAAGTTCTCTACAACCGGATATTAACAAATTCCCATCTGCCCATAACCGCAGGCACTGCTTTTGAAAGTTCAAACCCTGCAGGGGTGTCCCAACTTAGCCCATCACAATCTCTCACGGTCAACGAAGGACATCCCTTCTCCCAGGAAGACCCAATCAGACTCGGAATCCCGGTTACAAGACATTTCGACAATGGTAAAACAAGACCAGCAAAGCCACCCGATGTGCTGACAAATCCCGATAGGAGTCGCACGTATCTCGTTCTCAGGGCACACCGGATGGGCAAGACGTCGGGTTGGCAAAGACCCTGGTTGCCCAGGGGACACCGGACATCGCCCAGTATGGACCAACACTCAGAGGAGCACTGGCCCGGGGGTTTAAAATAAAGATGACCCTTGAGTCCGCGGAATCCAAGGGAAAAAGCTTAGGTGGAAAATGGAAAAACCAAGGTTGGGCCTTGCTGGAGGAGTTTTATTCAAGGCAAAATGTCAAGGGGTTCCCATAACATCCAACCGCGTAAGGAATGTAAAATCAAGGAACATAACACCGGTATAACGGAAACTAGGGCGGCAAGAGTGGAACAAAACACCAGGCTTAAGGCCGAGCCTTCCACCCTTTACCAAGTATATAGATGCATTAAAGTAAATAAGAGATAATAATGATATCCCAACAATATCCATGTTCCAACAAGGAACAAAACTTCATCTTCACCTGAAACTAGCAACCTACAAGAGGGGCTGAGCAAAGCGGTAACATAGCCAAACAACGGTTTGCTAGGAAAGGTGGGTTAGAGGCTTGACATGGCAATATGGGAGGCGTGATATAGCAAGTGGTAGTTAACGCGGCATAGCAATAGAGCGAGCAACTAGCAAGCAAAGATAGAAGTGATTTCGAGGGTATGGTCATCTTGCCTGCAAATTCTCAGAGTTGACGAAAGATTGATCCTCGTTAGCGTACTCAACAGGTTCCTCGATCACGTACTCGTCTCCTGGATCTACCCAAAGGAAGAACACAAGCAAAGGACCAACAATCAATCACGGTGCAATGCGCAAGCCACATGATGCAAAACATGGCATTGTATGCAAGACATGATATGCAATGCATATGCGTGCTTCGGAAGGGAAAGAATGAACAAGGCATCAACTTGGCAAACCAAGTGTGCCACTGGGAAGATGAGATGATTTTGGTTGAAATCGATATAGAGATCACCGGAGACGGATGCACGGTTTGCAAATGGCAAGCAAAACAAGAATGGTGCAATTCTGCGATTAACAGCGCGATGCCACTAAGCATGCAACAAGAAACTAAGCTACTGCATTCCAACATAACAACAAAGCATATGGCAGTGATTTACACAAGATGCTTGAAAAAACATGAACACTGAGCTATGGCTAAATCACACAAGAGTAGGTTCAAACTAGCATGGCAAAAGTGCAAAAGATATCAGCTTCACAGACTTAGTGAAAATACTAACATGCCAGAAATAACATCAGGAAGCCATGTTTAGAGCAAGCAAACAACACGCTACAGGAACATATCATAGCAAAAAGAGTCATGGCATGATTCTACTAAATGCATAGAACAAAAGTCCCTTACCGAACATGAGCCAAAAAGGCACAGAAGATATGATGGCACCCATGTAAACATAGCAAGTTTTATTAATAGTTTCAGACTTATCAGAAAACAGAGCATGGCATAAACAGAATTATGAAGGCAACTTTGCGAGCTCAAACCACTCATCACAAAGCCTTGCATGACAAAACAAGCATACCAAAATAAAGATGGCTTGTTCATGAAGCTAACCATGGAAAGAGAAAGTTCATAGAATGCATGGATCACTAGCAACAACCATGGCAAAATTGACTAACATGTAAACAATTTGCCAGGAACATTTTATAGCAAAAGTAGAGCAAGAACAAGACATACCAGGGCACTCCATAATTGCAAACAGGGGCATGGTTGGCTAGCGCATAACCATATGTTCAAAATATCCTTACTGAAGGATCTCAAAATAAGCATGGATATCACTATAGCATCAAGTTTACATGGCATCAAAATAATAGCAGGAAAATGACTTAGCAAAATCCTAAGTCCCTGAAAACAGCAACATCACGATGGCTACTTTGCATGCAAGACATCAACACCACAATGATCACAAAAATGCAAGACAAGCACCTCTGTAAAGATGGCATGACATAGATCAAAACACATGTAGAACTCATGCCCATATGAAGCACACATCAAATGTGACAAGAATGACAAATCACCCTAAACTGATAAGTAGCATCAGTAAACATTTTATAGCACTCTTGCATCGATGATTATGACATCAATATGAACTCAAACAAGCATTCCACAATGGAATGAAATGAAGAACATCCCACAATGAACATTTTGATATATCATATGCATGAAATGGAGCTATGGTCATGGAGATATGTGGCAATGAATAGAGGCATAAAATGTTACAGAGATAAGGACTTAGACGAAAAACAACCTCTCAGATCAAGGGTTTTGACTTCGGCATGGAAAACAAGGTTTTTCAGGGAAGCTCGAACTCCCCGATATAGCTGGAGTTGGGGAAGGAGGAGGCCGGAGCGGCGAGGCCGGGGCGTCGCCAGAGCTCGCGGACGTGGGGCTCCGCCGGCAGCGGGGAACGGCGAGGGCGCTCGGCGGAGCGATCAGCGGCGGCCGGCGTGGATGGCACGGGTGGCGGCAGCCGGCATTGGAGGTGGATCCCGGCGAGGCGATGGGGACGGCTGGGCGACGCGTTGCATGGAGGAGGCGGCGGGGCGCGCGCGGGCACTGGCGGTGGACGGGCCCGTGGGGGCCGGCGATGGGCTCGGCGGGCTTCGGCGGCGGTGGGCGGCGAGGAGCCACGTGGGGCACCGCGAGTGGCCAGGCGGTGGAGGCGGACGCGTCCGGCAGACACGGACGTGTCCGGCGGCGCGGGAGGAGCGGGGCTAGGGTTTTGGATCCGGAAATTTCGGAGGATGCACATATTTATAGGTAGGAGGAGGTAGGAGTGTCCAAATGGGGTGTAGTTTTCGCCCACAAGATCATGATCCGACGACGGAGGGCATGGAAGAGGTTTGGATGGGTTATTAGGCCGTTTTGGAGGGGTGTTGGGCTGCAACACACACGAGGTCTTTGCGGTTACCCGGTTATCCGTTGGAGCATCAAACGAACTCCAAATGTAACGAAATTTGACAGGCGGTCTACTGGTGGTGTACCAAGGCCACTTGGCAAATGTCGGTCCATTCCGAGAACGTTTAACACCCGCTCACGAAAAGAGACAAGAGGGGGTGCACCAGTGCACGTAGGAGTGTCGGATTGCAAAACGGACAACGGGGAAAATGCTCAGATGCATGAGACGAGAACGTATGCAAATGAGATGCACATGATGACATGATATGAAATGCATGACCTGAACAAAATGCAAAACGAAGCCAAAAACCCAACCACGAAGGGAGTCTCATAACTTGAAGCCGAAAAAGGCAAGAGTTGGAGTTACAAATATGGCAAGTTACATTCCGGGTGTTACAACACTCCACCACTACGAAAGGATCTCGTCCCGAGATCTAGGACTGAAAGAACTCCGGATATTCGGAACGGAGGTGGTCCTCGTGTTCCCAGGTGGCTTCTTGGTCGGAATGGTGTGACCACTTCACTTTCAGGAATTTGATTGAGTTGTTGCGAGTCTTGCGCTCAGTTTCTTCAAGAATAGCAACAGGATGCTCATGATAAGACAAATCTTCTTGGAGATCAATCTCTTCGAAGTTGATGGTGCGCTCAAGAGTCTTGAAGCACTTGCGATGCTGTGACACGTGAAACACATCATGCACATTTGCGAAGTTGGACGGAAGCTCAAGTTGATAGGCGAGATCGCCTCGTTTGCCAATGATCTTGGAAGGACCCACATATCTAGGGGCAAGCTTCCCTTTGATACCGAAGTGACGAGTGCCTTTCATTGGACAAACGCGAAGGTAGACATGGTCTCCGATCTCGAAAGCCAAGTCACGGTGCTTGCTATCATAGTAACTCTTCTGGAGCGATTGCGCAGCTTTGAGATTTTCACGAATGACTTTACACATTTCTTCAGCTTCTGTGATTAAGTCATTGCCAAGAAGTTGGCATTCACCAGTCTCTGACCAATTGAGAGGAGTACGACACTTTCTGCCATAGAGAATTTTGAATGGCACCTTGCCCGAACTCACTTGGAAACTGTTGTTGCAGGAGAACTGGACATATGGAAGACAATCTTCCCATTTCATACCGAAGGAAATGACACAAGCCCTGAGCATATCGTCAAGAATTTGATTAACTCGCTCGACTTGGCCACTAGTTTGAGGATGGAAGGTTGTGTTGAAGCGAATGTTGGTGCCCATGGCCTTCTGGAAGGAGTCCCAGAACTTAGAAGTGAAGATGATTCCACGGCCTGAATATATCAATTGTGGAATGCCATGCAAGGAGACAATCCTGGAGGTGTATAGCTCTGTCAACTGAGCTGCTGTGATAGATTCTTTGATTGGAAGGAAATGAGCCACTTTAGTAAGCTTGTCAATGACAACAAAGATTGCATCATTTCCGCGCTTGGACTTGGGAAATCCAGTCATGAAGTCCATTTCAATACGGTCAAACTTCCATTCTGGAATAGCAAGAGGTTGGAGGATACCAGCTGGCCGTTGGTGTTCTGCTTTCACTCTTCTGCAGACATCACATTCATTCATGAATTGAGCAATTTCTCGCTTCATTCGAGTCCACCAATACGACTGCTTGAGGTCATAATACATCTTTGTACTCCTAGGATGAATGGATAGAAGGGAATTGTGCACCTCGTTCATAATGACTTTCCTTAGATCACCTTATGAACCACAATCCGGTCCTCAAAGAAGAGAGTGTCTTTGTCATCAATGCGATAGCACTTGTACTTGGGTTGGCTCTTGCCAATCCCATTTTTCACCTTCTTCACCATGGATCCAGGATTTTTGCCTCGCGAATTTGATCTTCCAAAGTAGGAGAGACTTGGAGGTTGGAAAGAAAGCCTTGAGGAACAACTTGGAGATTCAGTTTGCGGAAAGCTTCACAAGGGTCCGGTTGGAAGGGCTTGAGAATTAAGCTATTGCAGTAAGCCTTCCTGCTCAAAGCATCTGCAATGACATTGGCCTTGTCTGGAGTATATCCAATACTCGGATTGTATTCTTGAATCATTTCAACCCAACGATTATGCCTGAGGTTGAGGTTGGGTTGAGTGAACATGTACTTGAAGCTCTTATCATCAGTGAAGATGTCCACTTTCCTTCCCAACAAGAGATGTCTCCACGTTAATAGAGCATGGACAACTGCCGCCAACTCAAGATCATGAGTGGGGTAGTTCCTTTCGTTGGGCTTCAACTAGCGAGAGGTATAAGCAACAACTTTCTTCTCTTGCATTAACACAGCACCGAGACCTTGCAGGGAGGCATCACAGAAAACTTCGAATGGTTTGGATTCATCAGGAGGAGTCAAGACATGAGTTGTGACTAACTTCTCTTTGAGGGAAAGCAACGTCACACTCAGGCGTCCAGACATACTTGATGTGCTTCTGGAGGAGGTTGGAAAGAGTCTTTGCAATCTTAGAGAAATTCTCAACGAATCTTCGACAATAGCTTGCAAGACCAAGAAAACTACGGAGCTGCTTCACATTCTGAGGAGGTCCCCAATTCACAATTGCAGACGGCTTCTCGGGATTAGCAGCGATGCCCTTGGCGGAGATGATATGACCAAGATAGAGAACCTCATCAAGCCAAAACTCACACTTTGAAAACTTCACATAGAATTGATGCTCTCTGAGTTTGTCGAGTACCAATCTCAAATGCTTGGCATGATCCTCCTTATTCTTGGAAAAGACCAAGATGTCATCGAGATAAACCAGGACGAAATCATTTGTGTAAGGGTTGAAAATGAAGTCCATCATGCGAGAGAACATTGGAGGAGCATTGACAAGGACGAAAGACATGACAGTATATTCATAAGAACCATATCTTGTTCTGAATGCTATCTTGGGGATATCTTGTTCACGAATGCGAATCTGATGATAACCCATACGGAGATCAAGCTTGGAGAATACTTGGGCACCTTTGAGTTGCTCGAAAAGCTCATTGATGTTGGGAAGTGGATACTTGTTCTTTATTGTCTTCTTGTTCAATGGGCGGTAGTCGACGCAGAGTCATTCCGTTCCATCCTTCTTCTTGACAAAAAGAACACCACAACCCCATGGAGATGAACTCGGTCTGATCAGACCCATACGCTCTTGGTCATCGAGTTGTTTCTTCAACTCCTCTGGTCCAAGCTTGTAAGGACGCTTGCAAACAGGTTCTGTGCGAGGCTCAAGATCGATAACGAATTCAACTGGCTGGTGATGAGGCATTCCCGGAAGCTCTTTTGGAAAGACGTCTTGATATCCACAAACGACTGGAATTTGAGAGATGGAATTCAACTCGCCCTTCTCATTGAGAGAAAACAGTTGAATGGTATCATCACGAGTGGCATAGACGATCACATCCTCAGAAGAGTGTGTCAATTGAATCTTCCTGGCAGCACAATCAAGCTGAGCCTTGTGCTTAGAAAGCCAGTCCATGCCGAGAATTAGATCGATATCTGAGTCACCAAGAACCATTGGAGAAGATAGAAATTTATAGTCACCCATCTTGATGGAAACATCCGAGATCATTGTGGTAGCCCTCATAGACTTGCCCGGAGAAACCACTCCCATGGGTTTTCCCAACATTTCCAAAACGAAGTCATGCTTTGAAACAAATGATCTTGACATGAAACAATGCGATGCACCAGTGTCAAAAAGAACTTTTGCAGGAATAGAGTTAACTAGAAAGTTACCCACAATTACTTCTAAAGAGTCCTCTGCCTGAGCTGCGTTCATCATGTTGACCTTAGCATTCTTGGGATTATGCTTGACCACTGCGTTGCAAGAAGATCTCACAGGAGGAGGAGGCGGAAGGCGCCTTTGATTGAAGCATCTGTTTTCATAGTGCCCTTTCTGCTGATACTTGTTGCAAGTAACCTCTGAGAGCGGCCGGTGATAAGGAGCACTTGACCTTGGAGTATGAGACTGAGCTTTGTTCTGATAGCCTGGGTTGGGTGGGTGGGAAGATCCATTGCCACATTTACTCTTCTGCTGGTAAGGCTGATGGAACGGAGGAGGAGGAGGCAACCAGAACTTCTGTTGCTTAGCTGCCACTTGTGATGAAGAAGAAGATTGAACTGCATCCCTGACTCTCTTCTTAGATGCCTCACACTTGAGCTGAATAGCTTCTTGCTTTAGTGCCAAGTTGTAGAATTGATCGAACTCGGTTGTCTCAAAAATCACAAGAGCTAATTGCAGATCTTCTCTGAGGCCACCTCTGAATTGATAAATCATACTCTTTTCATCAGGGACGTCTTGTTTAGCGAAGCGAGCAAGTTTTTGAAATTGGATATTGTATTGATACACAAACATGCTGCCTTGCTTGAGATTGCGGAACTCCTCACGCTTGCTCTCAGCAACGCTTGGTGGGATGTGATGAGCTTTGAAGTCTCGATGGAAATCATTCCAGGTAATCACACGACCTCCTTTGGAATCTTGGTATTGTTGAAACCACTCAGCCGCTTGGTCCTTGAGTTGAAATGAAGCAAACTTGACAAAGTCCTCAGGTCTGACATTGCTACATTCAAAATGTTTGCAAATGTCCACGAGCCAATCATCGACGTCTGTGGCCTCAACACAGTTGCTGAAGGACTTCGGCTGGTTTGCGAGGAACTGGTTGAGGGTAGCAAACTGAGGCTGATTGTTGCATTGGCCTTGATTTCCCTGGTTTCCTTGGCCTTGATTTCCTTGGTTGCCTTGCCCTTGGTTGCGCTCTTGCAAGAGCTGCAATAGCATCTGAGTGTTGGCGTTGGTGGCTGCCATGACAGCTTGCCATGCCTCCGGAGGTGGAGGTGGTGGCGGATTCTGACGCGTTGGAGGAGCCATCCTGAAGAGGTTGACATCCGTTAGCATCTTGAAAGACAGATATTCAAGATGAATCAATGGATTGAAATTGCAACATAAAGTCTTAACACTCGAACAAGGATGAACGAATGAATTCCAAAGTAAATCATCACACTTCCATTAAGGTTGAGAAGCCACTTAGATAAGGTAGATGAATAAAGCAATAAGGTACGGATATGAACAAATAAGTGGTAAGGATTACCCAATCACAAAACAAATATCTGCGGGAACAAATACTAGAGCTACTTGAATTCCCACCTATAAAACTCCCGAAACTTTCTGGTTAGGCAATCAGGTGTTGGGGATACAGGAGAAGCATAATATCTCACCCAAAACTAGCAAATCCTACATCCAGCTGTATCCATCCTTCAACACATAACCAAGAAACCTTCGGAAATAATTTACCTCAACCTTCGCAAAGCATCCATTATACAAGTTATGACAATACTCCCGAACTCCTTCCCCATTACTGGGTGGCGTCGAGGTTATCTCACCAACAACTGCATAAAAGAGATTTTCAATATCGGCGAACTCAGGTATTCCAGAACTGCAACGATAAAATTGTGACGACAACACCTTGGAGCTCAACTCCCCGGGACACTGCCACAACCCCTAAATGACAGGAGGCACCAAGAACATTGTTCTCGTCACAAAACCATCAGAACGATTCCAAGATACCCGCGTGATCCTAATTTTTTTTCGTGAAATTTGAGGAGAGAAGAGTCAAAACTCTACGTCAGGAGGCCTCACCAGAGTGAGGAAGGGACTAAGGAGTAAAAAGAATCCTACTCTCCAATATATATAATCCTAAGACTCAAAACATTTTGTTCTAGACTCAACAACGTCAGCGATTCGATCAAGCAGGGGGCTCCTAAGTCGGGGAAGGCTCTGATTACCAACTTGTAACACCCACAATGAGGCTATATCTCCCATGTGTCAGGGCACGACTTAGAGGCATAGCCGCATGGTTGGCATGTCGCAAGAGGGGTAATCTTTACACATCCCATGTACTGAATAAGAAAGGGATAAAGAGTCGGCTTAAAATCGCCACTTCACACAATACATAATAATCCATACATCATCCAAGATACAATCAAAGGTCCGACTACGGAAGCAAAATAAAGGAAGACAACCCCAAATGCTAGATCCCCGATCGTCCCAACTAGGCTCCACTCCTGATCATCAGGAAAGGAAACATAATAGCGACCCAAGTCTTCGTCGAACTCCCACTTGAGTTCGCTAGCATCCCCTGCACTGGCATCATCGGCACCTGCATCTGTTTGGATGTATCTGTGAGTCACGAGGACTCAGCAATCTCACACCCGCGAGATCAAGACTATTTAAGCTTAATGGTAGGAAAAGGTAGTGAGGTGGAGCTGCAGCAAAGCACTAAGCACATATGGTGGCTAACTTACGCAAAAGAGAGCGAGAAGATAAGAAACACATGGTCGAGAAGCTAATAGTGATCAAGAAGTGATCCTGAAGCTACTTACATTCAAGCATAACACGAGACCGTGTTCTCTTCCCGGACTCTGCCAAAAAGAGACCATCACGGCTACACACGCGGTTGACTCATTTTAATTAAGTTAAGTGTGAAGTTCTCTACAACCGGATATTAACAAATTCACATCTGCCCATAACCGTGGGCACAACTTTTGAAAGTTCAAACCCTGCAGGGGTGTCCCAACATAGCCCATCACAAGCTCTCACGGTCAACGAAGGATATTCCTTCTCCTAGGAAGACCCGATCAGACTCGGAATCCCGGTTACAAGACATTTCGACAATGGTAAAACAAGACCAGCAAAGCCACCCGAGACAAATCCCGATAGGAGTCACACGTATCTCGTTCTCATGGAACACCGGATGGGCAAGATGTCGGGTTGGCATAGACCCTGGTTGCCTAGGGGCGCCGGACATCGCCCAGTTTGGACCAACACTCAGAGGAGCACTGGCCCGGGGGTTTAAAATAAAGATGACCCTTGAGTCCACGGAACCCAAGGGAAAAGGCTTAGGTGGCAAATAGAAAAACCAAGGTTGGGCCTTGCTGGAGGAGTTTTATTCAAGGCGAACTGTCAGGGGGTTCCCATAACACCCAACCGCGTAAGGAACACAAAATCAAGGAACATAACACTGGTATGACGGAAACTAGGGCGGCAAGAGTGGAACAAAACACCAGGCATAAGGCCGAGTCTTCCATCCTTTACCAAGTATATAGATGCATTAAAGTAAATAGTAGATAATAATGATATCCCAATAATATCCATGTTCCAACAAGGAACAAAACTTCATCTTCCCTGAAACTAGCAACCTACAAGAGGGGCTGAGCAAAGCGATAACATAGCCAAACAACCGTTTGCTAGGAAAGGTGGGTTAGAGGCTTGACATGGCAATATGGGAGGCGTGATATAGCAAGTGGTAGTTAACGCGGCATATCAATAGAGCAAGCAACTAGCAAGCAAAGATAGACGTGATTTCAAGGGTATGGTCATCTTGCCTGCAAAGTTCTCAGAGTTGACGAAAGCTTGATCCTCGTTAGCGTACTCAACAGGTTCCTTGATCACGTACTCGTCTCCCGGCTCTACCCAAAGCAAGAACACAAGCAAAGAACCAACAATCAATCATGGTGCAATGCACAAGCCACATGATGCAAAACATGGCATGATATGCAAGACATGATATGCAATGCATATGCGTGCTTCGAAAGGGAAAGAATGAACAAGGCATCAACTTGGCAAACCAAGTGTGCCGCTGGGAAGATGAGATGATTTCGGTCGAAATCGATATAGAGATCACCGGAAATGGATGCACGGTTTGCAAATGGCAAGCAAAACAAGAATGGCACAATTCTGCGATTAACAGCACGATGTCACTAAGCATGCAACAAGAAACTAAGCTACTGCGCTCCAACATAACAACAAAGCATATGGCAGTGATGTAGACAAGATGCTTGACAAAACATGAACACTGAGCTGCGGCTAAATCACATAAGAGCAGGTTCAAACAAGCATGGAAAAAGTGCAAAAGATATCAGCTTCACAGACTTAGTGAAAATACTAACATGCCAGAAATAACATCAGGAAGCCATGTTTAGGGCAAGCAAACAACATGCTACAGGAACATATCATAGAAAACAAAGGCATGACATGATTCTACTAAATGCATAGAACAAAAGTCCCTTACCGAACATGGGCCAAAAAGGCACAGAAGATATGATGGCACCCATGTAAACATAGCAAGTTTTATTAACAGTTTCAGACTTAGCAGAAAACAGAGCATGGCATAAACAGAATTATGAAGGCAACTTTGCGAGCTCAAACCACTCATCACAAAGCCTTGCATGACAAAACAAGCATACCAAAAGCAAGATGGCATGTTCATGAAGCTAACCATGGAAAGAGCAAGTTCATAGCATGCATGGATCACTAGCAACAACCATGGCAAAATTGGCTAACATGTAAATAATCTGCCAGGAATATTTTATAGCAAAAGTGGAGCAAGACCAAGACATGCTAGGGCACTCCATATTGCAAATAGGGGCATGGATGGATATAGCATAACAATATGTCCAAAACATCCTTACTAAAGCATCTCAAAATAAGCATGGATATCACTGTAGCATCAAGTTTACATGGCATCAAAATAACAACAGGAAAATGACTTAGCAAAATCCTAAGTCCCTGAAAATAGCAACATCACGAAGGCTACTTTGCATGCTTGCGCTAGTCATCACAATGATCAAAAAAATGCAAGACAAGCACCTCTGTAAATATGGAATGGCATAGATCAAAACACATGTAGAAGTCATTGCCCATATGAAGCACACATCAAATGTGACAAAAATGACAAATCACCCTAAACTAATAAGTAGTAGTAGTAAACATTTTATAGCACTCTTGCATCGATGATTATGGCATCAATATGAACTCAAACAAGCATGCCAGAATGGAATGAAATGGAGAACATCTCAGAGTGAACATTTTGATATATCATATGCATGAAACGGAGCTACGGCCATGGAGATATGAGGCAATGAACAGAGGCATAAAATGTTACAGAGATAAGGACTCAGACAAAAACAACCCCTCAGATCTAGGGTTTGACTTTGGCATGGAAAACGAGGTTCGTCGGGGAAGCTCAAACTCGCCAGAGTTAGCTGGAGTTGGGGAAGGAGGAGGCCGGAGCGGCAAGGCCGAGACGTCGCCGGAGCTCGCGGACGCAGGGCGGTACCGGCGGCGGGGAACAGCGAGGGTGCTCGGCGGATCGGTCGGCGGCGGCAGGCGTGGATGGCGCGGGTGGCGGCGGCCGGCGTTGGAGGTGGATCTCGGTGAGGCGGCGGGGACGGCTGGGCGGCGCGTTGCACGGAGGAGGCGGCGGGGCGCGCGCGGGCGCTGGCGGCGACGGACGGGCCCGCGGGGGCCGACGATGGGCTCGGCGGGCTTCAGCGGAGGTGGGCAACGAGGAGCCACGTGGCGCACCATGAGTGGCCGGGCGGTGGAGGCGGACGCGTCCGGCGGACACGGACGTGTCCAGCGGCGCAGGAGGAGCGGGGCTATGGTTTTGGATCCGGAAATTTCGGAGGATGCACATTGTCAGGACCCCGACTCGATGTCACATCAATCTAGCCGGTAACACCTCATATCACTTTGCGGCCTCACACACGGTATCCCCACGGGTGTCGCCTTACCTTTGCCCGGGACCGTTTGCGCCTTTTGGCTCGCGTATATGACAGTGTCGCTAGCATCCATATGATAAGGAGCCCGGGCTGACATGACTAGTCGTAAACCCAAAGTGGCACAGACTTACAGGGACAAGCATCCATGACCCAGCTTCGAACGTGTCGGTCATCAGCAAGTGGGTCCGGGCTGTAGCACTGGGCTAGCAGGACTCCGGTAAACCGGGCTGTAGCGGGCTAACAGGACTCCGGTACTCAATGCGTGACATTTCCCCGAAGGGACAGACACCGGAACGAAGAAGGACACATGCCGGCCAGCCTAAGTGTTCCAGAGCAGTAGCACGCTACCATGGCTCAGCGGTAACACTAGGAGACATTTCCCAGTAAGAGTGGCTACTAAAGATAAACAACTAGATAGTCAGATCCCACACATACCAAGCATTTCAATCATACACACAATATGCTCGATATGTGCAAATACAACAAGGCATCACAACATGACTCTATGACACAAGTACTTTATTTAAGGCTCAGAGAGCCATACATAACATACACAAAGGTACGGGTCTCACGACCCAGCATTCAAGTCATACAGTCATACAAACCAGCAGCGGAAGTAACTTGTCTGAGTACAGACAACTAGTAAAATAAAAGAGGCTTGGAAAGCCTAGCTATACTACGTGGTCCTTCACAAGCTCAGGATCACCACCTGGGCCTTTAGCCTACTCGTTGATGTCAACGTCTACGTAGAACCCATCAGAAGGGGTTGCAGCGTCTTCTGTAAAAATGTAAATTATAGCAACATGAGTACAAAGGTACTCAGCAAGACTTACATCAGATCCTACATACATGCATATTATCAAGAAGGGTTGGTGGAGTTGTTGCAGCAAGCCAGCTTTGACTCTTGGCTAGGCTAACCTACGAGACTCCAACTTGAAATGGTTTTGCGCACACGAGTCCACTACTCACCAATTCAATACCCTACCGAGGATCCACCTCCGTCTTCCTACGGAAGACCCATCCTCGGCACTCACACTTATCTTGAGGCTTTTAGCAGTTTCCATTTACTTGTCTATGAACTGTATAGGCAACCAAGTAGTCCTTTACCGCGGACGCGGCTATTCGAATAGATCATGATAACCCTGCAGGGGTGTACTTCTTCATACATGTTTCCACCACTTAGCGTCTGCACACGACATGTGCTCGGCAGACTTCAAGCGAAAGCCGACGTGGGTGTAGACCACGACCTACCTAAACACTTAAGCCTCTAGTCCAGGTTTATCGCCTATCCAGGTTCCATCCGCAGGGAGTCCGGCCGAGGTTTCCCATACGGCCCCGAACGATGTGAACAGGGTTCCCGAGATACCTAACGGGTATTCGGTACACCTGGCCACGTACCTACCGCATCACAGCCCACCCCTACGGTCAGCGCTGTCCACGGCCTCCAGTAGGCTACAAACACCAGAAACTACTTGCAACTCCTGGACAGAGAGCTAGGGTGAATAAGAAGTCGAGCGGGGTCATATTTCAGGGCCCAATGCATGGTAGTAGCTGTATCTTAAATCACACATACAGATCTCAGTGCTTAAGGTTGGCTTCAATGAAACAACCCACCATGTACTCCTACATGGCCTCTCATCGATACCTTTACCAAATCGTGTTCACCACAGCACTCTCATTACCGACATAATCATTTCACTCTAGCCCATCACCCAGATGAACCAGACCTGACACAACTCTAAGCATAGCAGGCATAGCAAGGTAGGAACAACACATACATATGGCTCAATCAACTCCTACACATGCTAGTGGGTTTCATCTAGTTACTGTGGCAATGACAGGTCATGCAGAGGAAATGGGTTCAACTACCGTAGCACACAGCAGTTTGAAACGCGTTGTCTTAATGCAGTAAAAGAGAGCAGGAGCGAGAACATGGGATTGTATCGATATGATCAAATGGTTGGTTGCTTGCCTGATGGTTCGATGCACTGATACGGTTCTTCGTTAGGGTAATCACGGTACTCCTCGGGGACAGAACCTGTCGCAAGGGACACCGATACACAACCATCACCAAACAATGTGCAACAATATGATGCATGCATGAAACATGGCAATATGAGTGTGTTGGGCTAATGCAACTAAAACCAGAAGGGTTTGAACCAATTTGAATCAAAGATTCAAATTTCAAACTCAAACATGGCCTTTTAAAGTGCTTTTCCTTGTTCTGCATTAAACATCAGGTTAACTTGTTTAATCATGCATGAAAATAGTACAGATGAATAGATTGGATTTTTCTGATCATTTTTCATATATAATTTGTCTGATTTGGAGTTACAGAATAAAAGTTATGAATGTTTGAAGTTTAAATTATATTCTGGAATTTCCTATATTAGAATAATTCCAGAAAATCATTATTGCGTCAGCCTGACGTCAGTGTGACGTCAGCAGGTCAACGGAACACGTCAGGGTCAAACCTGACAGTGGGTCCCGCATGTCAGGGTGATTATTTTAATTAAAGTTTAATTAAAACTAAACCTGTTTAATTAACAGGGCTGGGCCCCACGTGTCATTGACTCAGGGGAGTCAACCAGGGCCCACCCTTGGTCAAAGTCAATGCCAGCGGCGCCGGCGTTTAGCCGCCGGCGAGCCCGACGCGGCGGCGGGAGTGGTTTTGGCCGTTTCGGCCACCAAATGGGTCGCGGAGACCACCGGAGTGGAGCTGAGGACAAGCCGCAGCTCTTGGTGGAGTCCGTTGGGGTCGGGGTGGCCGGAGTTGGCGCCGGCGACGACCTTGGCGGCCACCGGGGTTCGGCCGAAGATGAACTTGGCGCTAGAGGGGTCGGTGAGGCTCGGGGAGTGGCTAGCTAGGTGCTGCGGGACTCGGTGAGTAAGATGGACACCAGCTTGTGGCCGGAGGGTGGCCGGAAGCACGTCGGCGACGAGATCCGCGGTGGTGCGGGCGTGTGATCCTCGTGCGGTGGCTACACGGCTCGGGAATGAGAGAGGGAGGGTCGGAGGAGTAGCTAGGCTCACAGCGCTCCCGTAGAGGCCACCGGCGGGGTCGGGGACGAGCTGAGGCGGCGACGGCGTTGAAGGGGATCTCCGGCGACGGCGAGCTCGGGCGAGGTCGGTGCGGTGGTCTCGGGCCGCTCGAGCACACGGGGCTCGGCTAGCTCGATGAAGTGGACGGCGGCGAAGCTCCTGGACACGGTGGCACGGCGTGGGGTGGACGGAGGGCGTGGCTACGGCGAGGGGGTGGCGGCGATGGCGTCGGCCATGGCTGGGGCGTGCGAGGGGGAGGAGCTGGAGAGGAGAGGGGGTGTCTGGGGGGTTCGGGGGAGAGAGGGAGGCCGGTTCACGGCGTTAGCCGGGCGA
>NC_041382.1:416144445-416223381 GCF_002162155.2 Triticum dicoccoides
GGTGGCACGGCGTGGGGTGGACGGAGGGCGTGGCTACGGCGAGGGGGTGGCGGCGATGGCGTCGGCCATGGCTGGGGCGTGCGAGGGGGAGGAGTTGGAGAGGAGAGGGGGTGTCTGGGGGGTTCGGGGGAGAGAGGGAGGCCGGTTCACGGCGTTAGCCGGGCGAGGGAGGCGGCGAGGCGGCGAGCAGGTGCGTGGCACCCATGTGGTGCTCGCCGTCGAGCACCTGCCTGCCTGCCTGGCCGGCAAGCAGCTCGCTGGCGCGGTGCTGGGCTAGGCCGGCAGGTGGGCCGGGTGCTGGGCGCTAGGTAAGCCTTTTCTATTTTCCTCTGTTTTCTGTTTTTTAATTCTTCTGCAACTTTGTTGAATTAAATAAAATACTTAGGCAACTCCAAAAATCACCAAACTACTCCTGGTCCATAGTTGGATTATTTCCAACATGAAACATTTTAGTTTGGAGTTATTTGAGCATTTAAATATTTTATATAATTTTAAATGCCCAAATTCAAATATTTATGATTTAATTCAAAAACCCTAAGCTGGCCTAGAAAAATGTGCACCACTTTTGGCAGAGGTTCTGAACCAAGACAAAAATGATGGGCATTTTAGAAGGGCATTTCAGGTTCATTGAAAATTATTTTTAGTAGCCCTAGTTGGTTTCAGAGGGGGCTGGGGGTTCTGTCATCCCCATTTCAGGTTTCTGGTGAAAGAATAAACATGATGCAACACTCTAATGCATAACTAGCTAGGGTGTGACACACATATTTATAGGTAGGTGGAGGTAGGAGTGTCCAAATGGGGTGTAGTTTTCGCCCACACGATCATGATCCGATGACGGAGGACGTGGAAGAAGTTTGGATGGGTTATTGGGCCGTTTTGGAGGGGTGTTGGGCTGCAACACACACGAGGCCTTTGCGGTTACCCGGTTAACCGTTGGAGCATCAAACAAACTCCAAATGGAACGAAATTTGATAGGCGGTCTACTGGTGGTGTACCAAGGCCACTTGGAAAATCTCGGTCCATTCTGAGACCATTTAACACCTGCTCACAAAAAGAGACAAGAGGGGGTGCGCCGGTGCACGTAGGAGTGTCGGATTGCAAAACGGACAACGGGGAAAATGCTCGGATGCATGAGACGGACACGTCTGCAAATGAGATGCACATGATGACATGATATGGAATGCATGACATGAAAAAAATGCAAAACGAAGACAAAAACCCAACCACGAAGGGAATCTCATAACTTAAAGCCGAAAAAGGCAAGAGTTGGAGTTACAAATATGGCAAGTTACATCCAGGGTGTTACAGAAGGAAAGGGGTCGTGCCCCTCCCCTTTGTCCAATTCAGA
The DNA here is from genome assembly GCF_002162155.2 of Triticum dicoccoides. Lineage (NCBI taxonomy): Eukaryota > Viridiplantae > Streptophyta > Magnoliopsida > Poales > Poaceae > Triticum > Triticum dicoccoides. The sequence continues at coordinate 416,145,794 of NC_041382.1, forward strand.
CTCCCTTGGGGGGGCACCACCCCTTGCGGGCTCCCCTCTCTCTCTCCACTAAGGCCCATGTGGACGCATTACTTCCCCGGGGGGTTCCGGTAACCTCCCGGTACTCCAAAAAATATCCGAACCATTCCGATGTCCGAATACCATCGTCCAATATATCAATCTTTACCTCTCGGCCATTTCGAGACTCCTTGTCATGTCCGTGATCTCATCTGGGACTCTGAACAATCTTCGGTCACCAAAACACAGAACTCATAATACAAATCGTCATCGAACGTTAAGCGAGCGGACCCTACGGGTTCAAGAACTATGTAGACATGACCGAGACATATCTCCGGTCAATAACCAACAACGGAACCTGGATGCTCATATTGGTTCCTACATATTCTACAAAGTGTTGGGAACGTAGCATGCAATTTCAAAAAAATTCCTACGATCACGCAAGATCTATCTAGGAGATGCATAGCAACGAGAGGGGAAGAGTGTGTCCACATACCCTGTAGACCGAAAGAGGAAGCATTAGTTTAACGTGGTTGATGTAGTCGAACGCCTTCATGATCCAACCGGTCTTAGTACCGAACGTATGACACCTCCATGTTTAGCACACGTTCAGCTCGATGACGTCCCTCGAACTCTTGATCCAGCAGAGTGTCGAGGGAGAGTTCCGTCAGCATGATGGCGTGGTGACGGTGATGGTGATGTAATCCGCGCAGGGCTTCGCCTAAGCACTATGACACTGACCGGAGGAGTAAACTGTGGAGGGGGGCACTGCACACGATTAAGAGAACAATTGATGTGCCTTTTGGGTGCCCCTCGCCACCGTATATAGAGGAGGAGAGGGGAGGCCGGCCGTCCCTAGGGGCGCGCTAAGTGGGGGGAGTCCCACTAGGACTCCTAGTCCTAGTCGGCTCCCCCTTCCTTCCAACGGAGAGGGGGAAGGGGAAAGAGTGGGAGAGGGAGAAGGAAAGGGGGGCCGCTGTCGGTGTCAAAACTGGAAGATCTCGGGTAGGGGGTCCCGAACTATGCGTCTAAGGATCGATGGTAACAAGAGACAGGGGACATGATGTTTTACCCAGGTTCGAGCCCTCTTAATGGAGGTAATACCCTACATCCTGCTTGATTGACTTTGATGAGTATATGGGTTACAAGAGTTGATCTACCACGAGATCGTAATGGCTAAACCCTAATTGTCTAGCATGTATGATTATGATTGTGATTGCCTCTATGGACTAAACCCTTCAGTTTATATAGACACCTGAGGGGGCTAGGTTTGTACAAAGTCGGTTTATAGAGAAAGGAATACTCATATCCGCACGCCAAGCTTGCCTTCCACACAAAGGAGAGTCCCATCCGGACACGGGGGAAAGTCTTCTATCTTGTATCTTCACGACCCATCAGTCCGGCCCACGTTGCATAGCCCAGACGCCCGAGGACCCCATAATCCAGGACTCCCTCAGTAGCCCCTGAACCATAAATACCGCATATGCTATCTTCTGATAATGCGGGTATCTGGTTTTGCATGGTGTGAGGACCGTCAATACGTAATATACTGGTTTCTGGAGTGGGAATTTATGTCCTTCCTCTTCTCGTTCGACGACGAGCACCACACTCACCACCTGGTGAGTTGCCGACATGTAAAGCAGCATTGGTCCACCGATGTTTGGTGCGACCAGGATGGGGTTACTTGCTAGCAAAGTTTTTATTTCATCTAGCCCGGTTGTTGTAGCATCCGTCCACACAAAGTGGTCAGTGTGTCGGAGCAGGCAAAACAGTGGCAACGCATTTTCTCCTAATCTGGAGATAAAGCGGCTCAAGGCTGCCATGCACCCGACTAGTTTTTGGACCTGTTTGAGGTATGTTGGTGTAGCCAATTGTGACAAAGCTCAGATTTTGGCTGGGTTTGCCTCAATTCCCCTATTGGAAACGATGAAGCTCAGCAGTTTTCCGGCAAGGAGGCCGAAGACACACTTTTCCGGATTGAGCTTGATGTCATATGTATGGAGGTTGTCGAATGTGAGATGCAGGTCGTCTACTAGTGACTCGATGTGCTTAGTTTTGATGACGACGTCATCCACATATGCTTCGACCATCTTGCCGATTTGTTTCTCCAGGCATGTTTGAATCATGCGTTGGTAGGTGGCACCGGCATTTTTCAGCCCGAAGGGCATAGTGTTAAAGCAGAAAGGCCCATATGGGGTAATGAATGCCGTTGCGGCTTGATCAGACTCCTTCGTTTTGATTTGATGGTATCCGGTGTATGCATCGAGGAAACATAGTGAGTCGTGTGTTGCAATAGCGTCAATGATCTGATCGATGCGGGGGAGGGGGAAGGGATCCTTGGGGCAGGCCTTTTTGAGGTCTTTGAAATCGACTCACATGCGCCAGGATTTATCCTTCTTTGGTACCATCACCAGGTTTGCTAGCCAGTCCAGGGGTTTTATTTCTCTGATGAACCCGGCTTCAATTAACTTGGCTAGCTCCCCTCCCATAGCTTGTCGTTTGGGTTCGGAAAAGCGCCGCAGTGTTTGCTTGACCGGCTTGTATCCCTTTAATATATTGAGGCTTTGTTCGGACAATCTGCGTGGGATTCCTGGCATATCAGAAGGGTGCCAGGCGAATATGTCCCAGTTCTCGCATAGGAACACGCGTAATGCGGCGTTGACCGTCGGGTCCAGCTATGCTCCGATGGAAGCTGTCTTCTTGGGGTCCATTGGGTGAACTTGAAATCTAACTATTTCGTCTCCTGGTTCGAAGGAGGTGGATTTGGGCCGTTTATCGAGGATTACATCGTCCCTATCCACCGTGGAACGCAGTGCGGTGAGTTCCTTGGCCGCTAGGGCTTCGGACAATGCCTCAAGGGCCAGGGATGCGGTTTTATTTTCGGTGCGGAGTGCTATGTCCGGATTACTACAGATAGTGATAACACCATTGGGCCTGGGCATTTTGTGCTTCATATACCCGTAATGAGGTATAGCGTGAAACCGTGTGAATGCATCTTGCCCTAACAGGGCATGATATCCATTGTTAAAAGGAGCCACCTGGAAGATTATCTCTTCAGGCCTATAGTTTTCTGGTGTGCCGAATACCACATCCAGCTTGATTTTCCCCGAGCATCTTGCTTCCCTGCTGGGAATGATTCCCCTAAAGGATGTATTGCTCTGCCTAATGCGACTCCTGTCCATTTGCATTTTATTGAGCATGTACTCGTAGATGAGGTTCAGTCCGCTGCCACCGTCCATTAGCAGTTTAGTAAGCTGAAAACCGTCCACAATGGGGTTGAGGACCAGAGCGGCTGGTGCCCGAACTGAGCGGGATCTTGGTTCATCATTGGCATTAAAAGTAATTATCATATCATTCCAAGGATTTATTGTTGCTACATGGCAGACTTCGGCAAGGTCGCGAAGCGCCCGTTTGCGCCGATTATTTGATGAGAAGGTCTCGAAGACTGTGAGTACTTCGGGATCGTGTTCCAAAGAGTACTTTTATGGTGTAGAATTGGTGAGGATACCCTCACACTCTTGGCCACCTGCCGGAGTATCCAACATGCCCGTAGGCAGTGAGTTGGTTTGGTATTCGGTGTCGTATGTATTTGACAGGGCCTGTTGAGACATTCTTTGAAGACAGCTCTGTGTCCCATAAAGGGCTTGAATTTGTTGTCCACGGGATGATGATTAGGTGCCCTGTGAGGGTGCACCCTTTTTGCCCATCCGGGAGATGGCCTAAAGGCATGCGGTTCCCAACGGGCTGTCTGAGTTTTCCAGGTGTTTTCCATTGTGCAGTACTTCTAAACTATGTGTGCCAAATCTGTGAAGTGCAAGACATGACGGCGATTGAGGGCATTAAGGATTCCCTCGTCCGTACAATTGTTGTGAAATACTGAAATTGTGGCGTCGTCGCAGCAGTCCTTTATCTTGTTTTTAACAAGGAGGAATCTAGCCCAAAAGTGATGGACTATTTCCCGAGGCTGCTGCCGCACATGCATTAGGTCGCATATGTCCGGAGAGCCGGAGTTGCTTGGAGAATATTGCTTGTGGTGGGTGGGCAGGTTCGAATTCACACCTTGGCCCACCGTGGAGTCCGGAGCTTGAAGAATTTTCGAGGTTACCAGCCCAGGACCCGGAGTGTCCGGGGAATTCTTAGGCTTGACGCCCGATTTTGTGTTTGGAGGACAGGGAGTGTCCTCTCGAGGGTGGGTATTCGGTTCTCCGGGTTCGGAAATCCGAACATAGTTGGTTCTCAATGTAAGAAAGGAGTTATTGTCAGCCTGTTCCTCCACAACCGCTACCTGATGGGTGACAGACGGAGATTTAATTTCTCTCTGATTGGGTTTAAGCCCGATCCGAGCATAGTCAGTTGAGACTCCTAGGGCGGTGATGCGATCTAGCAGTTCGTTCAAAGACGATAGATCTACCGGGTCCATCTTGTTGGAATATTCGGGGCTGATGCGAAGGGGATTTTCAGTGACTTGGGGAGTTGCCTTCGGCTTAATGGCAGGACGGGAACCCACAGTGAAGTCTCCGAGCCGGAGGGTTTGCCCTGGAATTAGGGCTCTTTCTGAAGTGATACTATCATTGATGACAAGGCGAGCCATCGGTCCTTCAGTTGACGCTGTAGAGGAACTCTCAATGAAAGCACCAGTGTCAGTATCAAAACTGACAGATCTAGGGTAGGGGGTCCCGAACTGTGTGTCTAAGGATCGATGGTAACAGGAGACAGGGGACACGATGTTTTACCCAGGTTCGGACCCTCTTAATGGAGGTAATACCCTACGTCCTGCTTGATTGACTTTGATGAGTATAGGGGTTACAAGAGTTGATCTACCATGAGATCGTAATGGCTAAACCCTAATTGTCTAGCCTGTATGATTATGATTGTGATTGCCTCTATGGACTAAACCCTTCGGTTTATATAGACACCGGAGGGGCTAAGCTTGTACAAAGTCGATTTGTAGAGAAAGGAATACTCATATCCGCACACCAAGCTTGCCTTCCACACAAAGGAGAGTCCCATCCGGACACGGGGGAAAGTCTTCTATCTTGTATCTTCACGGTCCATCAGTCCGGCCCACGTTGCATAGCCCGGACACCCGAGGAACCCATAATCCAGGACTCCCTTAGTCGCGCCCCCACCCCTTGTCCAATTCGGACTTCTATGAGGGGGCGCCACCTCCTCTCCACTATGGCCCATGAGGCCCATTAACTTTCCCGGGGGGTTTCGGTAACCTCTCAGAACTCCAAAAAATCCCCGAACCTCGTCGGGACCATTCCGGTTTCCGTACATAAACTTCCTATATATCAATCTTTCCCTCTCGACCATTTCAAGACTCCTCATCATGTCTGTGATCTCATCTGGGACTCCGAACAAACTTCGGTCACCAAAATACATAACTTACAATAAAAAGTGTCATCGAACATTAAGCGTGCAGACCCTACGAGTTCGAGAACTATGTATACATGACCGAGACACATCTCTGGTCAATAACCAATAGCAGAACCTGGATGCACATATTGGTTTCTACATATTCTACGAAGATCTTTATCGGTCAAACAATAATAACAACATACATTATTCCCTTTGTCGTCGGTCTGTTACTTGCCCGAGATTCGATCGTCGGTATCATCATACCTAGTTCAATCTCGTTACCGGCAAGTCTCTTTACTCATTCTGTAATACATCATCCTGCAACTAACTCATTAGTCACATTTCTTGCAAGGATTATAGTGATGTGCATTACCGAGAGGGCCCAGAGATACCTCTCTGATACTCAGAGTGACAAATCCTAATCTTGATCTATGCCAACCCAACAAACGCCTTCGGAGACACCTGTAGAGCATCTTTATAATCACCCAGTTATGTTGTGACGTTTGATAGCACACAAGGTGTTCCTTCAGTATTCAGGAGTTGAATAATCTCATAGTCAGAGGAATATGTATGAGTCATGAAGAAAGCAATAGCAATAAAACTTTAACGATCATTATGCTAAGCTAACGGATGGGTCCTGTCCATCACATCATTCTCTAATGATGTGATCCCGTTCATCAAATGACAACACATGTCTTTGGTCAGGAAACTTAACCATCTTTGATTAACGAGCTAGTTAAGTATAGGCATACTAGAGACACTCTGTTTTTGTCTATGTATTCACACATGTACTAAGTTTCCGGTTAATACAATTCTAGCATGAATAATAAACATTTATCATGATATAAGGAAATATAAATAACAACTTTATTATTGCCTCTAGGGCATATTTCCTTCAGTCTCCCACTTGCATTAGCGTCAATAATCTAGATTACATAGTAATGATTCTAACACCCATGGAGTCTTGGTGTTGATCATGTTTTTCTCGTGGAAGAGGCTTAGGCAACGGGTCTACAACACTCAGATCCATATGTATTTTGCAAATCTCTATGTCTCCCTCCTTGACTTGATCGCGAATTGAATTGAACCGTCTCTTGATGTGTTTGGTTCTCTTGTGAAATATGGATTCCTTCGCCAAGGCAATTGCTCCAGTATTGTCACAAAATATTTTCATTGGACCCGATGCACTAGGTATTACACCTAGATTGGATATGAACTTGAAAGCACAAGTGCTCCCTAGGTGGTTTTGATAATTGATGACAACATATCTCTTGTTGGACTAACATTTCTATCTAGCATGTTTCAGATAAGTTCAACAATGGAGTGGCATGGACTAAAGGTTGTGGGAACTCCTTCAAGATGCTAAGGACAAAGGATTGGCTAAAGCCTCAAGCTCAAGACTCTTCATTTTACATTTTAGTGATCCAAGATCACATTGAGTCCATAGGAAAAGCCAATACTATCAAGGAGGGATGAGGTGTTGCTTAATGAGCCTCTTGCTTCATGTGCTTAGTGATATGCTCCAAAACCCTCAACTACTTTCCCATATCCACATATGACCTAAACCCTAAGCCAAACTCGGTCCTACCGATTCTTTCTATCCGGCGCCACCGAGTTTCATTTGTCATAAGCCACTGCCAAACCCTAGCAATTCAGTTCTACCGATAGGGATCTCGGTCTCACCGAGATGGGATTGCAAACTCTCTGTTTCCCTTTCGTAAATTTTCGGTCTCACCGAAAGAGCGAATCGGTCCCACCGAGATTGCAATGTAAATTCAGTGTTTCCTTTTTGTAACTTTTCGGTCTCACCGAAAGAGCAAATTGGTCCCACCGAGTTTGCCTGACCAACTCTCTGGTTAGCTAATTACCAAAATCGGTCCCACCGAGTTTGTGTAATCGGTCTCACCGAGATTATGTTATGCCCAAACCCTAACCATATCGGTTCTACCGAGTTGCATGTCAGTCCCACTGAAAATCTCTAACGGTCACTAGGTTTACCTTTTCGGTCCGACCGAGTTTTTTGATTCGGTCCCACCGAGATTGGGAAACTGTGTGTAACGGTTGGATTTTGTGTGGAGGCTATATATACCCGTCCACCTCCTCTTCATTCGTGGAGAGAGCCATCAGAACACATACACAATTCCAACTCATATGTTCTGAGAGAGAACCACCTACTCATGTGTTGAAACCAAGATATTCCATTCCTACCATATGAATCTTGATCTCTAGCCTTCCCCAAGTTGCTTTCCACTCAAATCTTCTTTCCACCAGATCCAAATCCTATGAGAGAGAGTTGAGTGTTGGGGAGACTATCATTTGAAGCACAAGAGCAAGGAGTTCATTACCTACACATCATTTGTTACTTCTTGGAGAGTGGTGTCTCCTAGATTGGCTAGGTGTCACTTGGGAGCCTCCGACAAGATTGTGGAGTTGAACCAAGGAGTTTGTAAGGGCAAGGAGATCGCCTACTTCGTGAAGATCTACCGCTAGTGAGGCAAGTCCTTCGTGGGCGATGGCCATGGTGGGATAGACAAGGTTGCTACTTCGTGGACCCTTTGTGGGTGGTTGCTTCTTCGTGGACCCTTTGTGGGTGGTTGCTTCTTCGTGGACCCTTCATGGGTGGAGCCCTCCGTGGACTCGCGCAACCGTTACCCTTCGTGGGTGGAGCCCTCCGTGGACTCCCGCAACCGTTAACCTTCATGGGTGGAGCCCTCCGTGGACTCGTGCAACCGTTACCCTTCGTGGGTTGAAGTCTCCATCAACGTGGATGTAGGATAGCACCACCTATCCGAACCACGGGAAAAACATCCGTGTCTCCAATTGCGTTTGAATTCTCCAAACCCTTCCCCTTACATTCTTGCAAGTTGCATGCTTTACATTCCGTTGCTCATATACTCTTTGCATGCTTGCTTGATATGTATTGTGTATGTTGAAATTGTGCCTAAAACTCCACTCAAACCAAAAAGGCCTAAAAATTGCAACTTTAGCACTAAGTGTCTAATCACCCCCCCCCTCTAGACACATCTACTTCTAGATCCTACAGAACTCCTTCATCCAGACTCCTTCATTTTCTGCTTCCGAAGCAGCTATGTACTCCGCTTCACACATAGATCCCGCCACGACGCTCTGCTTGGAACTGCACCAGCTTACAGCTCCACCATTCAATATAAATACGTATCCGGTTTGCGAGTTAGAGTCATCCGGATCAGTGTCAAAGCTTGCATCGACGTAACCATTTACGACAAGCTCTCGAAAATATGTTTCGTGAGCTTGCTGAAAATGACGGCCCTCGAAAATATGTCACCTTTGGTGATAATTCAAAGGGTAAAGTGGTTGGCCTTGGTAAGGTGTCCATCTCACATGATAGTTCCATTCAAAATGTCATGCTCATTGAATCTCTCGGCTACAACTTACTTTCAGTATCTAGACTTGCTGATTTCGGTTTGAATGTCCTATTTACTGAGGTAGATTGCCAAGTATTTCGTCGAGACAATCATAAAATGGTCTTTACCGGTATGCGTAGAGGTGATCTTTACATTGTCGATTTCTCTAAAAAGGCACAACCTAAAACTTGCTTTGTTGCTAAATCCTCAAAAGGTTGGTTGTGGCGTAGACGACTAGGTCACGTTGGCATGAGAAACCTTGACAATCTTATTAAAGGAAATCATATCCTTGGAGTTAACAATGTCATATAGACTGTGCAGTGCTTGTCAAGTAGGTAAACAGGTTGGAGGAAGACATCCCGTGAAGAACATCATGACCACAAGGAGGCCACTCGAGCTACTTCATATGGATCTTTTTGGTCCCAACGCCTACAAGAGTCTCGGTGGAAATTCTTTTGGTCTAGTTATAGTTGATGATTTTTCAAGATTTACGTGGGTGTTCTTTCTTAATGACAAGTCGAAGGTCCAGAAGATCTTCAAAAACTTCGCTAGGAAGGCCCAAAATCAGTTTGACGTGAAGATCAAGAAGGTTCGAAGTGACAACGGAACGGAGTTCAAGAACGCAAATGTGGACACCTTTCTTGACGAAGAAGGGATTTCACACGAGTTCTCGGCTACGTACACACCTCAACAAAATGGAGTCGTTGAGAGGAAGAACCGGACGTTCATCGAAATGGCAAGAACGATGCTTGATGAATACAAGACGCCGAAGCACTTTTGGGCAGAAGCGGTTGAGACAGCTTGTCACGCAACAAATCGCTTATATCTTCACAAGCTACTCGGCAAGGCGGCATACGAGCTTCTCACCGGTAACAAACCCCAAGTTGGATACTTTCGAGTATTTGGCTCAAAGTGCTACATTCTTGATAAGCATTGTCGTTCAAAGTTTGCTCCTAAATCTCATGAAGGTTTTCTACTTGGTTATGGCTCAAACTCTCACACTTAACGTGTCTACAACAATTTCACCCTAAAGGTTGAAGACACGGTAGATGTGAAGTTTGATGAATCTAATGGCTCGCAAGTAGAGCAATTGCCAAATTATGTAGGAGACAAAGACCCTTCAGAAGCAATCCAAGACTTGTCCATTGGCAAAATTCGTCCAACGGAGGTGAAGGAGAGTACTTCATCCGTCCAAGTGGAAGCTTCTACTTCACGACAAGGTGAACCAAGAATTGACACAGAAGCATCCACAAGTGGGACACACCAAGATGAAGAAAACGAGGAAATGCATCAAGACGAACATCAACAACCTCCTTCTCCACCACGACAAGAGAACGATGACGTCAACAATGAAGAAGGTCAAGAAGAAGAACAAGATGAAGAAGATGTTCAACGAAGACCCAAGAAAAAGCTCTCACGAGTTCGAGCAAGAATTGCCAAAGGTCATCCCGTCGAGCAAATCCTCAATGATATACAAACCGGGAGAATCACTCGCTCAAAAACTCGTTTAGCTAACTTTTGTGAAAACTATTCATTCATCTCTAGCATTGAACCTATGAAGGTTGAAGAAGCATTGGAAGATCCGGATTGGATAAACGCTATGCATGAAGAGCTACACAACTTTGAGAGAAACCAAGTTTGGACATTGGTTGAGAAGCCCGACAACAACCACAACATCATTGGTACAAAATGGGTGTTTCACAACAAGCAAGATGAATATGGACAAGTGGTTCGCAACAAAGCACGTCTCGTTGCCCAAGGGTACACACAAGTCGAAGGTATGGACTATGGTGAGACATATGCTCCCGTTGCTAGACTTGAGTCCATTCGCATCTTACTTGCCTATGCTAATCACCATAATATCACCTTGTACCAAATGGACATTAAAAGTGCTTTTCTAAATGGTGAAATAGAGGAGGAAGTTTATGTCAAACAACCTCCTGGCTTTATCAATCCTAAGAAACTAAATCATGTTTACAAACTTCATAAAGCTCTTTATGGTCTTAAACAAGCTCCTAGATCATGGTATAAATGCTTGACCAAGTTCCTTATTACAAGTGGTTTTGAAATTGGTAAAATTGATTCTACTCTTTTTACTAAAAGGGTTAATGGAGAACTATTTGTATGCCAAATTTATGTTGATGATATCATATTTGGTTCAACTAACCCTCTCTTTAGTGAAAAGTTTGGAAAGCTTATGTCAGAGAAGTTTGAGATGTCTATGATGAGTGAACTCAAATTCTTTCTCAGTTTGCAAATCAAGCAAACTAAGGAAGGTACATTTGTCTCTCAAACGAAGTACACCAAGGACTTATTCAAGAAGTTCAATATGCAAGAATGCAAAGGTATGTCTACACCCATGCCTACTAGTGGACATAATGATTTGACCAAAGATGGTGAACCGGTTGATCAAAAGGTTTATCGCTCTATGATTGGTTCATTGTTATACCTATGTGCTTCACGTCCCGATATTATGCTAAGCGTGTGCATGTGTGCACGATATCAAGCTGCTCCTAAAGAATGTCATCTTAAGGCTGTGAAAAGGATAGTGAGATATTTAATCCATACACCAAATTTTGGCATTTGGTATCCTAAGAGGTCTTCTTTTGATCTTGTTGGCTATTCCGACTCGGATTATGCCGAAGACAAGGTTGATAGAAAGTCCACTTCGGGTACTTGTCAATTTCTTGGTAGATCTCTTGTGTCTTGGTCTTCCAAGAAACAAAACTCGGTATCCTTATCCACCGCCGAAGCGGAATACATTGCCGCTGGTTCATGTTGTGCTCAATTACTTTGGATGACCCAAACTCTTAAAGATTATGGGATTTATGTGAAACATGTTCCACTGCTTTGTGACAATGAAAGTGCTATCAAAATTGGTCATAATCCTGTACAACATTCTCGAACTAAGCATATTGAAGTTCGTCATCATTTCATTCGAGACCATGTTGCTAAGGGTGACATTAATCTTAAGCACGTTCGCACCGATAAGCAATTAGCGGATATATTTACTAAACCTCTTGATGAGAAAGTATTTTGCAGGTTGAGAGGTGAATTGAACATCATTGATGCTTCGAACTTGGAGTAGAAACTCCATTGGATACATGCAAGACATGAGCTTATGACTAATCCATGATATATCTCTTATGATGACTATCTTATGTCTTGGATATATTTGTACCTTGCATGTTGTCTAACCCATGTAGGTGCTTGGTTGAATCTAATTCCATGAGATTGCGACTCACTCACATCTTGAGCAATCTCTACATCACCAAGACTCTACACAATGGTGGTTGAAGACAAGGAAGCACAAAACCATTCAAACATATCCTTTGACAAATTCTATGTTGAGCTTCATGATTGTCATTTTTGGATACACAAGTGCTCTTCCTTGCAAGAACTAACCCATGTAGGTAGATGAACTCAAACTCCAAGTGGTGCTCCCAACTCTTGATGAGCTACATCAACCTTGAGCACCCACACAAGTTCAACTACATGAGCAAGAACCACACCACCACCCAAGGTATGTTATTCCATCTTATAGAAGCTTTACTCCAAGACATGAGTCAACACAACTCAACAAGATGTGAATACATCAAGATGCTTAAACGAAAAATGGTAACCCCATTTTGAGCTTAAACGATGAGTATGACCTATGATCAAGTGTTCTCACTTGACTCCTAAGTCAATATACTCTAACATAGGTGACTATGTCACCGCCCAACTCTAGATGAAGTTCTCTTGTGTTCTTTTCTGTGTTATTGCATTTGTCTCATGCATGTTTAGTTTCTTTCTCTTTTTCAACAACACAAAAAAAACTCCATCTAGATCTTTCAGTTTCTTCTCTTTTTCTTTGTTTTTGTTCTGCATTTTCTGCATTTAATTCCTTGCAAATCCTTTAGGCAATTCATTGCAAATCTTTGTGAGATCCTACATGTCTAGTGAGCTGAGGTGACAAGTGTTTTTCTCTGTGTAAACTCGGTTTCACCGACTTGCAATTTTCGGTCCAACCGAATCTTTTCAGTACCACCGAAATATGCCACTCGGTGCCACCGACTTTGCAATCAGAAAAACAGTTTGCCACTTGTTCTACATTTCTTCTGATCCAGCTCCACTCAATGAATCTTGTCCTCTACAAGCATCACAATTTTATCCTTTGCTTTGTGCTGAGTCTCAAGGACCAAACCTATACGACGGATTCCAGAAAGCCCTTCTTGGAAATTAATGTCAAAGGGGGAGAGAGAGATCACATCAAAGCTTGTAGGAGAAAGAGATCACATCAAAGCACATCAAAGCTCAAGGGGGAGAGAAAGTATCAAGGATCCCAGATGTTGTTAAGGGGGAGAGAGAGATTTCCCAGATGTTATTAAGGGGGAGAGAGAGATTTCCAGGGAGAGAAAATACTCAAGGATCCCAGATGCTTGATGTTCAAGAGGAGAGATGTCACATGTCTTTGTGGGGGAAAGACATGTTCATATACGCTTATTTGCATTAAGTTCTATCCATTTGTATCTTTCAGCTCTGATTTTCTGTTCCCTATCTTCTCCCAATATCCCATGTAAGATTCAGGGGGAGCAAGACACCTAAGGGAAAGAAATCAGTCAAATTCATTGCATATCTTTATTCTTGGGGACATGTTGAATCCAATGTGGTACCTTGCACTCACTCTCTACATGTCATCCCAGTCTTGGTATTCTTGTGGTTTCTTTTGTTTACTCTGGCTAGTGGATGTACCTGTGTTATCTAACTTTGTTTGTGCAGGTTCATTCCATCCTAAGCCAACTCAAGACCACAAGGTAAGTATATGCATCAAAATCATGAGTATGAGGAGTTCTTGCTTATGTACATACTGTTTGCAAGAAGGACTCATGAGCATGAAGGTATTCTCCTTGATAATCTTTTGCTCTGATGCATATGGCCAAGATACATGTAACACATTGCCTACTCTGTCATGGTTATGCTCTCACATGCCTCTATATTTCATATTCACATGAGTGCATACATGTAGGGGGAGCCTATGCTTGTTACATGTCCTTCCAAAGCTTTACTTGCTGTTCTTTATATCTTTATCTAAAGCTTTGATGTATGTGGCCATCAATTACCAAAAAGGGGGAGATTGAAAGCACAAGTGCTCCCTAGGTGGTTTTGATAATTGATGACAACATATCTCTTATTGGACTAACATTTCTATCTAGCATGTTTCAGATAAGTTCAACAATGGAGTGGCATGGACTAAAGGTTGTGGGAACTCCTTCAAGATGCTAAGGACAAAGGATTGGCTAAAGCCTCAAGCTCAAGACTCTTCATTTTACATTTTAGTGATCCAAGATCACATTGAGTCCATAAGAAAAGCCAATGCTATCAAGGAGGGATGAGGTGTTGCTTAATGAGCCTCTTGCTTCATGTGCTTAGTGATATGCTCCAAAACCCTCAACTACTTTCCCATATCCACATATGACCTAAACCCTAAGCCAAAATCGGTCCTACCGATTCTTTCTATCCGGCGCCACCGAGTTTCATTTGTCATAAGCCACTGCCAAACCCTAGCAATTCAGTTCTACCGATAGGGATCCCGGTCTCACCGAGATGGGATTGCAAACTCTCTGTTTCCCTTTCGTAAATTTTCGGTCTCACCGAAAGAGCGAATCGGTCCCACCGAGATTGCAATGTAAATTCAGTGTTTCCTTTTTGTAACTTTTCGGTCTCACCGAAAGAGCAAATCGATCCCACCGAGTTTGCCTGACCAACTCTCTGGTTAGCTAATTACCAAAATCGGTCCCACCGAGTTTGTGTAATCGGTCTCACCGAGATTATGTTATGCCCAAACCCTAACCATATTGGTTCTACTGAGTTGCATGTCAGTCCCACCGAAAATCTCTAACGGTCACTAGGTTTACCTTTTCGGTCCGACCGAGTTTTTTGATTCGGTCCCACCGAGATTGGAAAACTGTGTGTAACGGTTGGATTTTGTGTGGAGGCTATATATACCCCTCCACCTCCTCTTCATTCGTGGAGAGAGCCATCAGAACACATACACAATTCCAACTCATATGTTCTGAGAGAGAACCACCTACTCATGTGTTGAGAACAAGATATTCCATTCCTACCATATGAATCTTGATCTCTAGCCTTCCCCAAGTTGCTTTCCACTCAAATCTTCTTTCCACCAGATCCAAATCCTATGAGAGAGAGTTGAGTGTTGGGGAGACTATCATTTGAATCACAAGAGCAAGGAGTTCATTACCTACACACCATTTGTTACTTCTTGGAGAGTGGTGTCTCCTAGATTGGCTAGGTGTCACTTGGGAGCCTCCGACAAGATTGTGGAGTTGAACCAAGGAGTTTGTAAGGGCAAGGAGATCGCCTACTTCGTGAAGATCTACCGCTAGTGAGGCAAGTCCTTCGTGGGCGATGGCCATGGTGGGATAGACAAGGTTGCTACTTCGTGGACCCTTTGTGGGTGGTTGCTTCTTCGTGGACCCTTTGTGGGTGGTTGCTTCTTCGTGGACCCTTCGTGGGTGGAGCCCTCCGTGGACTCACGCAACCGTTACCCTTCGTGGGTGGAGCCCTCCATGGACTCGCGCAACCGTTACCCTTCGTGGGTGGAGCCCTTCGTGGACTCGCGCAACCGTTACCCTTCGTGGGTTGAAGTCTCCATCAACGTGGATGTAGGATAGCACCACCTATCCGAACCACGAGAAAAACATCCGTGTCTCCAATTGCGTTTGAATTCTCCAAACCCTTCCCCTTACATTCTTGCAAGTTGCATGCTTTACATTCCGCTGCTCATATACTCTTTGCATGCTTGCTTGATATGTATTGTGTATGTTGAAATTGTGCCTAAAACTCCACTCAAACAAAGAAGGCCTAAAAGTTGCAACTTTAGCACTAAGTGTCTAATCACCCCCCCCCTCGAGACACATATACTTCTAGATCCTACAGAACTCCTTCATCCAGACTCCTTCATTTTCTGCTTCCGAAGCAGCTATGTACTCCGCTTCACACATAGATCCCGCCACGACGCTCTGCTTGGAACTGCACCAGCTTACAGCTCCACCATTCAATATAAATACGTATCCGGTTTGCGACTTAGAGTCATCCGGATCAGTGTCAAAGCTTGCATCGACGTAACCATTTACGACAAGCTCTTTGTCACCTCCATAAACAAGAAACATATCCTTAGTCCTTTTCAGGTATTTCAGGATGTTCTTGACCGCTGTCCAGTGATCCACTCCTGGATTACTTTGGAACCTCCCTGCTAAACTTATAGCAAGGCACACATCAGGTCTGGTACATAGCATTGCATACATGATAGAACCTATGGCTAAGGCATAGGGAATGACTTTCATTTTCTCTCTATCTTCTGCAGTGGTCGGGCATTGAGTCTGACTCAACTTCACACCTTGTAACACATGCAAGAACCCTTTCTTTGACTGATCCATTTTGAACTTCTTCAAAACTTTATCAAGGTATGTGCTTTGTGAAAGTCGAATTAAGCATCTGGATCTATCTCTATAGATCTTGATGCCTAGTATATAAGTAGCTTCACCGAGGTCTTTCATTGAAAAATTCTTATTCAAGTACCCTTTTATGCTATCCAGAAATTTTGTATTATTTCCAATCAACAATATGTCATCCACATATAATATTAGAAATTCTACAAAGCTCCCACTCACATTCTAGTAAATACAGGCTTCTCCAAAATTCTGTATAAAATCATATGCTTTGATCACACTATCAAAGCATATATTCCAACTCCAAGATGCTTGCACCAGTCCATAAATGGATCGCTAGAGCTTGCACACTTTGTTAGCACCTTTAGGATTGACAAAACCTTCTGGTTACATCATATACAACTGTTCTTTAAGAAATCCATTGAGGAATGCAGTTTTGACATCCATTTGCCAAATTTCATAATCATAAAATGCGGCACTTGCTAACATGATTCGGACAGACTTACGCATCACTACGGGTGAGATGGTCTCATCGTATTCAACTCCTTGAACTTGTTGAAAACCTTTCACAACAAGTCGAGCTTTGTAGACAGTAAAATTACCGTTAGCGTCAGTCTTCTTCTTGAAGATCCATTTATTCTCTATGGCTTGCTGCTACATCTTGAGCTTGCGTTGGTTTTCCCCGAAGAGGAAGGGATGATGCAGCAGAGTAGCGTAAGTATTTCCCTCAGTTTTTGAGAACCAAGGTATCAATCCAGTAGGAGGCTACGCGTGAGTCCCTCGTACCTGCACAAAACAAATAAATCCTCGCAACCAACACAAATAGGGGTTGTCAATCCCTATAGGGCCACTTACGAGAGTGAGATCTGATAGATATAATATTTTTGGTATTTTTGGTATAAAGATGCAAAGTAAAAAGTAAAAGCAAAGTAAAAAAGCAAAGCAATATTAAAGTAATGGAGATTGATATGATGAGAATAGACCCGGGGGCCATAGGTTTCACTAGTGGCTTCTCTCAAGAGCATAAGTATTCTACGGTGGGTGAACAAATTACTGTTGAGCAATTGATAGAATTGAGCATAATTATGAGAATATCTATGCATGATCATGTATATAGGCATCACGTCCGTGACAAGTAGATCGAAACGATTCTGCATCTACTACTATTACTCCACTCATCAACCGCTATCCAGCATGCATCTAGAGTATTAAGTTAAAAACAGAGTAACGCCTTAAGCAAGATGACATGATGTAGAGAGATAAATTCATGCAATATGAAATAAACCCCCTCTTGTTATCCTCGATGGCAACGATACAATACGTGCCTTGCTGCCCCTTCTGTCATTGGGTAAGGACACCGCAAGATCGAACCCAAAGCTAAACACTTCTACCATGGCAAGAACTACCAATCTATTTGGCCAAACCAAACGGATAATTCGAAGAGACTTGCAAAGATAACCAATCATACATAAATAATTCAGAGAAGATTCAAATATTATTCATAGATAGACTTGATCATAAACCCACAATTCATCGGTCTCAACAAACACACCACAAAAAGAAGATTACATAGAATAGATCTCCACAAGAGAGGGGGAGAACTTTGTATTGAGATTCAAAGAGAGAGAAGAAGCCATCTAGCTACTAACTATGGACCCGAAGGTCTGAGGTAAACTACTCACACTTCATCAGAGGGGCTAGGATGATGTAGAAGCCCTCCGTGATGATGGCCCTCTTTCGGCGGAGCTCCGGAACAGGCCCCAAGATGGGATCTCGTGGATACAGAAAGTTGCGGCGGTGGAATTAGGTTTTTGGCTCCTGTTCTGATCATTTGGGGGTACGTGTGTATATATAGGAGGAAGGAGTACGTCGGTGGAGCACCGAGGGGCCCACGAGGCAGGGGGCGTGCCCTAGGGGGGGCGCCCCCCACCCTCGTGACCTCCTCTTTGATCCCTTGCAGTAGGGTCCAAGTCTCCTGGATCACGTTCGGTGAGAAAATCACGTTCCCGAAGATTTTATTCCGTTTGGACTCCGTTTGATATTCTGTTTATCCGAAACACTGAAATAGGCAAAAAACAGCAATTCTGGGCTGGGCCTCCGGTTAATAGGTTAGTACCAAAAATAATATAAAAGTGGAAAATAAAGCCCAATATAGTCCAAAACAGTAGATAATATAGCATGGAGCAATCAAAAATTATAGATACGTTGGAGACGTATCAGGCATCCCCAAGCTTAATTCCTTCTCATCCTCGTGTAGGTAAATGATAAAAAGAGAATTTTTGATGCGGAGTGCTACTTCGCATAATTTCAATGCAAATCTTCTTAATTGTGGTATGAATATTTAGATTAGAAAGATTCAAGACAAAAGTTTATATTGACATATAAAATAATAATACTTCAAGCATACTAACAAAGCAATTATGTCTTCTCAAAATAACATGGCCAAAGAAAGTTATCCCTACAAAATCATATAGTCTGGCTATGCTCCATCTTCCCCACACAAAGTATTTAAATCATGCACAGCCCCGATGACAAGCCAAGCAATTGTTTCATACTCTAACTTTTTCAAAACTTTTTTAATCTTCACGCAATACATGAGCGTGAGCCATGGATATAGCACTATAGGTGGAATAGAATGGTGGTTGTGGAGAAGACAAAAAAGGAGAAGATAGTCTCACATCAACTAGGCGGATCAACGGGCTATGGAGATGCCCATCAATAGATATCAATGTGAGTGAGTAGGGATTGCCATGCAACGGATGCACTAGAGCTATAAATGTATGAAAGCTCAACAAAAGAAACTAGTGGGTGTGCATCCAACTTGCTTGCTCATGAATACCTAGGGCAATTTGAGGAAGCCCATCATTGGAATATACAAGCCAAGTTCTATAACGTAAAATTCCCACTAGTATATGAAAGTGACAACATATGAGACTCTCTATATGAAGAACATGGTGCTACTTTGAAGCACAATATATGAGACTCGCTATATCATGGTGCTACTTTGAAGCACAAGTGTGGAAAAAAGGATAGTAGCATTGCCCCTTTTTTATTTTTATTTTTTATTTTTGGGCCTTCTTTTTTTCTTTGGCCTTTCTCTTTTTTTGGGACAATGCTCTATTGAATGATGATCATCACACTTCTATTTATTTACAACTTAATGATTACAACTTGATACTAAAACAAAGTATGACTCTATATGAATGCCTCCGGCGATGTACCGGGATATGCAATGAATCAAGAGTGACAAGTATGAAAGAATTATGAATGCTGGCTTTGCCACAAATACTATGTCAACTACATGATCATGCTAAGCAATATGACAATGATGGATGTGTCATGATGAACTAGATGGTGGAAAGTTGCATGGCAATATATCTCGAAATGGCTATGGAAATGCCATAATAGGTAGGTATGGTGGCTGTTTTGAGGAAGGTATATGGTAGGTGTATGATACCGACGAAAGTTGCCCGATATTAGAGAGGCTAGCAAGGGTGGAAGGGTGGGAGTGCGTATGATCCATGGACTCAACATTAGTCATAAAGAACTCATATACTTATTGCAAAAATCTAGAAGTTATCAAAGCAAAGTATTGCATGCATGCTCCTAGGGGGGTAGATTGGTAGGAAAAGACCGTCGCTCGTCCCCGACCGCCACTCATAAGGAAGAAAATCAATAAATAAATCATGCTCCGACTTCATCACATAACGGTTCACCATACGTGCATGCTACGGGAATCACAAACTTCAACACAAGTATTCTTTAAATTCACAACTACTCAACTAGCATGACTTTAATATTATCACCTCCATATCTCAAAACAATTATGATGCTTCAATATTTTCTTAGTATTCGACATACTCAAAAGAAAGTTTCACAAATCTTGAATACCAAGCATATTATTATTAGGCAAATTATCATGCTATTAAGAGACTCTCAAATTAATTTAAGTGAAGCATGAGAGATCAATAATTTCTTTAAAATGAATCCACCACCGTGCTCTAAAAGATCTAAGTGAAGCACATAGAGCAAAATTATCTAGCTCTAAAGATATAAGTGAAGCACATAGAGCAAAACTATAACGCTCAAAAGATATAAGTGAAGCACATGGAGCAAAACTACTACGGTCAAAAGATATAAGTGAAGCACATAGAGTATTCTATCAAATTTTAATTCATGTATGGCTCTCTCAAAAGGTGTGTACAGCAAGGATGATTGTGGCATACTAATAAACAAAGACACAAATAATACAAGACGCTCCAAGCAAAACACATATCATGTTGGTGAATAAAAATATAGCTCCAAGTAAATTACCGATGGAAGTGGACGAAAAGAGGGGATGCCTTCCGGGGCATCCCCAAGCTTTGACTTTTTGGTGTCCTTAGATTATCTTGGGGGTGCCATGGGCATCCCCAAGCTTAGGCTCTTGCCACTCCTTGTTCCATGATCCATCAAAAGAATTCACCCAAAACTTGAAAACTTCACAACACAAAACTCAAAATAGAAAACCCGTGAGCTCCCTTAGCGAAAGAAAACAAAAGACCACTTCAAGGTACTGTAATGAACTCATTATTTATTTATATTGGTGTTAAACCTACTGTATTCCAACTTCTCTATGGATTATAAACTATTTTACTAGCAATAGATTCATCAAAATAAGCAAACAACACACGAAAAACAGAATCTGTCAAAAACAGAACAGTCTGTAGTAATCTGTAGCTAGCGCAAGATCTGGAACCCCAAATATTCTAAAATAAATTGCTGGACGTGAGGAATTTATCTATTAATCATCTTCAAAAAGAATTAACTAAATAGCACTCTTAAAATAAAAATTACAGCAGTTCTCGTGAGTGCTAAAGTTTCTGTTTTTTACAGCAAGTTCAACAAGACTTTCCCCAAGTCTTCCCAACGGTTCTACTTGGCACAAACACTAATTAAACACACAAAAAAAACCAAAACAGAGGCTAAATAATTTATTTATTACTAAACAGGAGCAAAAAATCAAGGAATAAAAATAAAATTGGGTTGCCTCCCAACAAGCGCTATCGTTTAACGCCCCTAGCTAGGCATAACAAGCAAGGATAGATCTAGGTATTGCCATCTTTGGTAGGCAATCCATAAGTGGCTCTCATGATAGTTTCATATGGTAATTTTATTTTCTTTCTTGGAAAGTGTTCCATGCCCTTTTTTAATGGAAATTGAAATCTAATATTCCCTTCCTTCATATCAATAATCGCACCAACTGTTCTAAGGAAAGGTCTACCAAGAATAATAGTGCAAGAAGGATTGCAATCTATATCAAGAATAATGAAATCTACAGGCACATAATTCCTATTTGCAACAATAAGAACATTATTAATTCTTCCCATAGGTTTCTTAATAGTGGAATCTGCAAGATGCAAGTTTAGAGAGCAATCATCAAAATTACGGAAATCTAGTAAATCACACAAAGTCTTGGGAATAGTAGAGACACTAGAACCCAAATCACACAAAGCATAAAAATCATGATCTTTAATTTTAATTTTAATAGTTGCTTCCCACTCATCATAGAGTTTTCTAGGGATAGAAACTTTCAACTCAAGTTTTTCTTCATAAGATTGCATCAAGGCATCAACAATATGTTTGGTGAAGGCTTTATTTTGACTATAAGCATGTGGAGAATTTAGCACAGATTGCAATAAGGAAATACAATCAATCAAAGAGCAACTTTCATAATTAAATTCCTTGAAATCCAATATAGTGGGTTTAGCAACATCTAGATTTTTATTTCTTTCAATCCCACGTTCATCAATTTCATCATTAAGATCTAAATACTCTGAATGTTTAGAACGCCTTCTAGGTAAAGGAAGATCATATTCAGTTTCATCAAGATTCATATTGCAAAATAAAGATTTAATTGGAGACACATCAATAACTTCTAGATCTTCATCTTGATTTTCATAGGAATTGGAAGAACACGCTTTAATAAAGGCATCTTTGGAAGCACGCATCCTAACGGTTCTTTCTTTACACTCATAAATTGAAATTCTCATGGCTTTTAGAGACTCATTGATATCATGCTTAGGTGGAATAGATCTAAGTTTCAAAGCATCAACATCAAGAGCAATTTTATCAACGTTCCTAGCCAAATCATCAATCTTAAGCAATTTTTCTTCAATCATAGCATTAAAATTCTTTTGTGAAGAAATAAATTCTTTAATATTAGATTCAAAATTAGAGGGAATCTTATTACAATTTCCATAAGAGTTGTTGTAGGAATTCCCATAATTATTAGAAGGATTGCTAGGATATGGCCTGGGATTAAAATTCCCTCTATAAGCATTGTTACCAAAATTATTCCTACCAACAAAATTCACATCCATAGATTCATTGTTATTCTCAATCAAAGTAGACAAAGGCATATCATTAGGATCAGAAGAAACACTCTTAGTAGCAAATAATTTCATAAGTTCATCCATCTTTCCACTCAACACATTAATTTCTTCTATCGCATGCACTTTTTATTAGAAGTTCTTTCAGTATGCCATTAAGAATAATTAACCATAATATTATCTAGGAGTTTAGTAGCATCTCCTAAAGTGATTTCCATAAAAGTGCCTCCCGCGGCTGAATCTAAAAGATTTCTAGAAGCAAAATTTAATCCGGCATAAAATTTTTGTATAATCATCCACAAATTCAAACCATGAGTAGGGCAATTACGTATCATTAATTTCATTCTCTCCCAAGCTTGTGCAACATGTTCATGATCAAGTTGTTTAAAGTTCATTATATCGTTTCTAAGAGAGATGATCTTAGCGGGAGGAAAATACTTAGAGATAAAAGCATCTTTGCACTTGTTCCATGAATCAATACTATTCTTAGGCAAAGACGAAAACCAAGCTTTAGCACGATCTCTAAGCGAAAAAGGAAATAGCTTCAATTTAACGACATCATTATTGACATCTTTTTTCTTTTGCATATCACATAAATCAATGAAGCTATTCAGATGAGTAGCGGCATCTTCGCTAGGAAGGACAGCGAATTGATCTTTCATAACAAGATTCAACAAAGCAGTATTAATTTCACAAGATTCAACATCGGTAAGAGGAGCAATCGGAGTGCTAAGGAAATCATTATTATTGGTATTGGTGAAGTCACACAATTTAGTAGTATCTTGAGCCATCGCGACAAACAAGCAATCTAACACACGAGCAAACAAAAAGCAAACGGGCAAAAAGAGGCAAATAGAGAGGGAGGATAGAGAGAGAGGGCGAATAAAACGGCAAGGCTGAATTGGGGGGAGAGGAAAATGAGAGGCAAATGGAAAATAATGTAATGCGAGATATAGGGATTGTGATGGGTACATGGTATATTGACTTTTTGCGTAGACTCCCCGGCAACTGCGCCAGAAATCCTTCTTGCTACGTCTTGAGCTTGCGTTGGTTTTCCCCGAAGAGGAAGGGATGATGCAGCAGTGTAGCATAAGTATTTCCCTTAGTTTTTGAGAACCAAGGTATCAATCCAGTAGGAGCCCACGCTCAAGTCCCTCGTACCTGCACAAAGCGATAGCTACACGCAACCAACGCGATTAGGGGTTGTCAAGCCCTTCATGGTCACTTACTCGAGTGAGATCTGATAGATATAATATTTTTGGTATTTTTGGTATAAAGATGCAAAGTAAAAAGTAAAAGCAAAGTAAAAAAGCAAAGCAATATTAATGTAATGGAGATTGATATGATGAGAATAGACCCGGGGGCCATAGGTTTCACTAGTGGCTTCTCTCAAGAGCATAAGTATTCTACGGTGGGTGAACAAATTACTGTTGAGCAATTGATAGAATTGAGCATAATTATGAGAATATCTAGGCATGATCATGTATATAGGCATCACGTCCATGACAAGTAGATCAAAACAATTCTACATCTACTACTATTACTCCACTCATCGACCGCTATCCAGCATGCATCTAGAGTACTAAGTTAAAAACAGAGTAACGCCTTAAGCAAGATGACATGATGTAGAGAGATAAATTCATGCAATATGAAATAAACCCCATCTTGTTATCCTCGATGGCAACGATACAATACGTGCCTTGCTACCCCTTCTGTCACTGGGTAAGGACACCGCAAGATCGAACCCAAAGCTAAGCACTTCTCCCATGGCAAGAACTACCAATCTAGTTGGCCAAACCAAACGGATAATTCGAAGAGACTTGCAAAGATAACCAATCATACATAAAAGAATTCAGAGAAGATTCAAATATTATTCATAGATAGACTTGATCATAAACCCAAAATTCATCGGTCTCAACAAACACACCGCAAAAAGAAGATTACATAGAATAGATCTCCACAAGAGAGGGGGAGAACTTTGTATTGAGATTCAAAGAGAGAGAAGAAGCCATCTAGCTACTAACTATGGACCCGAAGGTCTGAGGTAAACGACTCACACTTCATCAGAGGGGCTAGGATGATGTAGAAGCCCTCCGTGATGACGGCCCTCTTCCGATGGAGCTCCGGAACAGGCCCCAAGATGGGATCTCATGGATACAGAAAGTTGCGGCGGTGGAATTAGGTTTTTGGCTCCTGTTCTGATTGTTTGGGGGTACGTGTGTATATATAGGAGGAAGGAGTACGTCGGTGGAGCACCAAGGAGCCCACGAGGCAGGGGCGCGCCCTAGGGGGGCGCCCCCCACCCTCGTGACCTCCTCTTTGATCCCTTGCAATAGGGTCCAAGTCTCCTGGATCACGTTCGGTGAGAAAATCACGTTCCCGAAGATTTTATTCCGTTTGGACTCCGTTTGATATTCTGTTTATCCGAAACACTGAAATAGGCAAAAAACAACAATTCTAGGCTGGGCCTCTAGTTAATAGGTTAGTCCCAAAAATAATATAAAAGTGGAAAATAAAGCCCAGTATAGTCCAAAACAGTAGATAATATAGCATGGAGCAATCAAAAATTATAGATATATTGGAGACGTATCACTTGCCGATCATCGGGCAAGTCAACCAAAGTCCACACTTTATTATCATACATGGATCCCATCTTAGATTTCACGGCCTCAAGCCATTTCACAGAATCTGGGTTCATCATCGCTTCCTCATAGTTCGTAGGTTCGTCATGGTCTAGTAACATGACTTCCAGAACAGGATTACCGTGCCACTTTGGTGCGGACCGTATTCTAGTTGACCTATGAGGTTCGGTAGTAACTAGATCTGAAGTTTCATGATCATCATCATTAGTTTCCTCACTAATTGGTGTAGGCATCACTAGAACTGATTTTTGTTATGAACTACTTTCCAATTCGGGAGAAGGTACAGTTACCTCATCAAGTTCTACTTTCCTCACATTCACTTCTTTCAAGAGAAACTCCTTCTCTAGAAAGGATCCATTCTTAGCAACGAATATCTTACCTTCGGATCTGTGATAGAAGGTGTACCCAACAGTTTCCTTTGGGTATCCTATGAAGACACATTTCTCCGATTTAGGTTCGAGCTTATCAGGTTTAAGCTTATTCACATAAGCATTGCAGCCCCAAACTTTAAGAAATGGCAACTTAGGTTTCTTGCTAAACCACAGTTCATATGGTGTCGTATCAATAGATTTAGATGGTGCCCTATTTAATGTGAATGCAGCCGAGCATAACCCTAAAACGATAGCGGTAAATCGGTAAGAGACATCATAGATCGCACCATATCTAATAAAGTACGGTTATGACGTTCAGACACACCATTACGCTGTGTTGTTCCAGGTGGCGTGAGTTGTGAAACTATTCCACATTATTTCAAATGAAGACCAAATGCGTAACCCATATCTGCTCAAATCATCTGTGAAGGTCGGAAAAGAACGATACCCGCCGCGAGCCTCAACACTCGTCGGACCGCATACATCAGTGTGTATTATTTCCAATAAGTCAGTGGCTCGCTTCCTGGAGAACGGAGTCTTAGTCATCTTGCCCATGAGGCATGGTTCGCAAGCATCAAGTGATTCATAATCAAGTGATTCCAAAAGCCCATCAGCATGTAGTTGCTTCATGCGCTTTACACCAATATGACCTAAAGGACAGTGCAACAAATAAGTTACACTACCATTAACTTTGCATCTTTTGGCTTCAATATTATGAATATGTGTATCACTACGATTGAGATTCAACAAAAATAGACCACTCATCAGGGGTGCATGACCATAAAAGATATTACTCATATAAATAGAACAACCATTATTCTCCGATTTAAATGAATATCCGTCTCGCATCAAACAAGATCCATATATAATGTTCATGCTCAATGCTGGCACCAAATAACAATTATTCACGTCTAAAACTAATCCCGACGGTAGATGTAGAGGTAGCGTGCCGACGATGATCACATCAACCTTGGAACCATTTATGACACCCATCGTCACCTCGTCCTTAGCCAATCTTCGTTTAATCCGTAGCCCCTGTTTCGAGTTGCAAATATGAGCAACAGAACCAATATCAAATACCCAGGCGCTACTACGAGCATTATTAAGGTACACATCAATAACATGTATATCAAATATACCATTCACTTTGCCATCCTTCTTATCCACCAAAGACTTGGGGCAGTGCCGCTTCTAGTGACCAGTCCCTTTGCAGTAGAAGCACTCAGTTTCAAGCATAGGTCCAGACTTGGGCTTCTTCCCGGGAGCAGCAACTTGCTTGCTATTCTTCTTGAAGTTCCCCTTCTTCCCTTTGCCCTTTTTCTTGAAACTAGTGGTCTTGTTAACCATCAACACTTGATGCTCCTTCTTGATTTCTACCTCCCCAGCCTTAAGCATCGCGAAGATCTCGAGAATTGTCTTTTCCATCCCTTGCATATTATAGTTCATCACGAAGCGTTTATAGCTTGGTGGCAGTGATTGAAGAACTCTGTCAATGACACTATCATCAGGAAGATTAACTCCCAGTTGAGTCAAGTGGTTATGGTACCCAGACATTCTGAGTATGTGTTCACTGACAGAACTGTTCTCCTACATTTTGCAGCTATAGAACTTGTTGGAGACTTCATATCTCTCAACTCGGGCATATGCTTGAAATATGAACTTCAACTCCTGGAACATCTCATATGCTCCATGACGTTCAAAACGTCTTTGAAGTCCGGATTCTAAGTCGTAAAGCATGGCACACTGAACTATCAAGTAGTCATCAGCTTTAGTCTGCCAGATGTTCATAACGTCTGGAGTTGCTCCTGCAGCGGGTCTTGCACCTAGCGGTGCTTCCATTATGTAATTCTTCGGTGCAACAATGAGGATAATCCTCAAGTTATGGACCCAGTCCGTGTAGTTGCTACCATCATCATCTTTCAACTTAGCTTTCTCTAGGAACACATTAAAATTCAAGGGAACGGTAGCACGGGCCATTGATCTACAACAACATAGATATGCAAAAACTATTAGGACTAAGTTCATGATATATTAAAGTTCAATTAATCATATTACTAGAGAACTCCCACTTAGATAGACATCCCTCTAGTCATCTAAATGATCAGATGATCCATATCAACTAAACCATGTCCGATCATCACGTGAGATGGAGTAGTTTTCAATGGTGAACATCTCTATGTTGATCATATCTACTGTGTGATTCACGTTCGAACTTTCATTCTCAGTGTTCCGAGGCCATATCTGCATATGCTAGGCTTGTCAAGTTTAACCCGAGTATTCTGCACGTGCAAAACTGGCTTGCACCCGTTGTATGTGAACATAGAGCTTATCACACCCAATCATCATGTGGTCTCTCGGCACGACGAACTGTAGCTATGGTGCATACTCAAGGATAACACTTATACCTTGAAATTTAGTGAGAGATCATCTTATAATGCTTCCGATGTACTAAGTAAAATAAGATACATAAAGATAAACATCACATGCGATCAAAATATGTGACATGATCTGGCCATCATCATCTTGTGCCTTTGATCTTCATCTCCAAAGCACCATCATGATCTCCATCGTCACCGTCTTGACACCTTGATCTCCATCGTAGCGTCATTGTTGTCTCGCCAACTATTGCTTCTACGACTATCGCTACCGCTTAGTGATAAAGTAAAGCAATTACATGGCGATTGCATTTCATACAATAAAGCGACAACCATAAGGCTCCTGCCAGTTGCCGATAACTTTTATAAAACATGATCATCTCATACAACAATTTATATCTCATCACGTCTTGACCATATCACATCACAAAATGCCCTGCAAAAACAAGTTAGATGTCCTCTACTTTGTTGTTGCAAGTTTTACGTGGCTGCTACGGGCTTCTAGCAAGAACCGTTCTTACCTACGCATCAAAACCATAATGATTTTCCTTAAGTGTGTTGTTTTAACATTCAACAAGGACCGGTCATGGTCAAATTCGATTCAACTGAAGTTTGAGAAACAGACACCCGCCAGCCACCTGTGTGCAAAAGCATGTCGGTAGAACCGGTCTCATGAACGTGGTCATGTAATGTTGGTCCAGGCTGCTTCATCCAACAATATCGCCGAATCAAAATAACACATTGGTGGTAAGCAGTATGACTATTATCGCCCACAACTCATTGTGTTCTACTCGTGCATATCATCTACGCATAGACCTGGCTCGGATGCCACTGTTGGGGAACGTAGCATGCAATTTCAAAGAATTTCCTACTGATACGTCTCCAACATATCTATAATTTTTGATTGTTCCATGCTATTATATTATCAACCTTGGATGTTTTATATGCATTTATATGCTATTTTATATGATTTTTGGGACTAACCTATTAACCTAGAGCCCAGTGCCAGTTTCTGTTTTTTCCTTGTTTTAGAGTATCACAGAAAAGGAAAATCAAACGGAGTCCAATTGACCTGAAACTTCACGGAACTTCTTTTTGGACCAGAAGAAACCCACGGAGTATCGGAGTTGGACCAGGAGAGTCCCGGGCTGCCCACGAGGGTGGGGGCGCGCCCACCCCCTGGGCACGCCCCTGCCTCATGGACAGCCCGAAGGTCCACCGACGTACTTCTTCCTCCCATATATACCCATATACCCTAAAAACTTCGGGGAGCACAATAGATCGAGATTTCCGCCGCTAGAAGCCTCCATAGCCACCGAAAACCAATCTAGACCCGTTTCGGCACCCTGCCGGAGTGGGCAATCCCTCTCCGGTGGCCATCTTCATCATCCCGGTGCTCTCCATGACGAGGAGGGAGTAGTTCTCCCTCAGGGCTGAGGGTATGTACCAGTAGCTATGTGTTTGATCTCTCTCTCTCTCTCTCTGTCGTGTTCTTGAGGTGGTACAATCTTGATGTATCGCGAGCTTTGCTATTATAGTTGGATCTTATGATGTTTCTCCCCCTCTACTCTCTTGTAATGGATTGAGTTTTCCCTTTGAAGTTATCTTATCGGATTGAGTCTTTAAGGATTTGAGAACACTTGATGTATGTCTTGCGTGGGATACCCGTGGTGGCAATGGGGTATTCTATTGATCCACTTGATGTATGTTTTGGTGATCAACTTGCGGGTTCCGCCCATGAACCTATGCATAGGGGTTGGCACACGTTTTCGTCTTGACTCTCCGGTAGAAACTTTGGGGCACTCTTTGAAGTACTTTGTGTTGGTTTGAATAGATGAATCTGAGATTGTGTGATGCATATTGTCGGTGTCAAACCCGGTGGATCTCGGGTAGGGGGTCCCGAACTGTGCGTCTAAGGCGGATGGTAACAGGAGGCAGGGGACACGATGTTTGCCCAGGTTCGGGCCCTCTCGATGGAGGTAAGACCCTACGTCCTGCTTGATTGATCTTGATGATATGAGTATTACAAGAGTTGATCTACCACGAGATCGTAGAGTCTAAACCCTAGAAGCTAGCCTATGGTATGATTGTATGTTGTCCTATGGACTAAACCCTCCGGTTTATATAGACACTGGAAGGGGATAGGGTTACGCAGAGTCGGTTACAAGGGAGGAGATCTACATATCCGTATTGCCAAGCTTGCCTTCTGCGCCAAGGAGAGTCCCATCCGGACACGGGATGAAGTCTTCAATCTTGTATCTTCATAGTACAATAGTCCGGCCAGAGGATATAGTCCGGCTGTCCGGAGACCCCCTAATCCAAGACTCCCCCAGTAGCCCCTGAACCAGGCTTCAATGACGATGAGTCCGGCGCGAAGTTTTGTCTTCGGCATTGCAAGGCGGGTTCTTCCTCCGAATACTCCATAGAAGATTTTGAACACAAGGATATTGTCCAACTCTACAAAACAAGTTCCACCTACCACCGTAGAGAGAGTAATATTTCCACAAATCTAACCTGCTGACATGTTTAGCAACATGACATCATGCCATGGCCCGGTCATTATTCAAACCGTTTTTCTCAACCAGCGCTGCACATATCGCGAGGCGGTTTCCTTGGCACGTCTTGTCGAAGCAGAGATCGTGTCCCCTTATCACGGGATTCTCATCAATACGGATATGGGTAACCCAACCACGCCATCAACTACAACGCTTGGGGAATAAGCGATTTTACCAGGTAAATGGGGGAGGCACATCACCTCTTCCGCCCTTATAAAGGGACAAAGATTCACCCTTTTTACCCACGTCTTCTTCCTCCTTGCCTATCCATTGTCGCACACTCGAGCTCCAGCGCCCAAGTTCGCGTCTTTCTCCTCAAACCACCCCAAGCATGTATGGAGAAGGAGGCAAGTGGATGGTCTCCTCCGTCACGGAGGAGAACATCACAAAGCTACAGGAAGCCGGATATCTGGCCGCGAATATCGCGCACCGGCTGCCAGATGCGGGGCAGATCATCCCTACACCCAAACCCCATGAGAGGGTAGTTTTCCTCACCCACTTTGTCCGTGGACTGGGATTCCCCTTCACCCGTTTGTCCGCGGGCTCATGTTCTACTACGGGCTGGATTTTCATGATCTGGCCCCCAATTTCATCCTCAACATCTCGGCGTTTATCGTCGTGTGCGAGGCCTTCCTCCGCATCAAGCCCCACTTCGGCCTGTGGCTAAAGACCTTCAATGTTAAACCGAAGGTGGTGGTCGGCTAGTAAGCAGAGTGTGGAGGCTCCATGGTGGGCAAAATGCCTAACGTCACCTGGCTCGAAGGCTCCTATGTGGAGGCCATAAAGGGATGGCAATCGGGGTGGTTCTACATCACCGAGCAGCGCGACACCAACTGGGTGGCGGCCCCTGAATTTCGATCCGGAATCCCCACGCGGCTCACTTCCTGGAAAGAGAAGGGCATGTCATGGGGTTCCCCGGTAGAGCTGACCGGACTCCAGACATGCATCAAGAACATGATGAGCAAGAAAATCAAGCTCTTCAACGTGGTCCAGGTCATGCTCTTCCGCCGGATTCTCCCGTGTCAACGACGGGTATTCAATTTGTGGGAGTTCGACCCGGCCAAGCACCAGACGCTACGAGAGCTCTTTGACACAACGCACAAGGACATTTGGAATGTACTGTTCAAGGGCGTCGAGGTACCTCCTCCCCTTACCGAGGACCGCGGACTCAGCGCAAAGCGCCATGCCAATCCATTAAGTTTTTATATCTCACAGGATATTTATTTGCCCTAGTTTAATCATGTGTGGGATCTAAGCTTCCATGCCATTAAGAGGACTGGGTAGTGACAGCGGAGCAGCTCGATTGCCCAGCCCCTCTGCCTGAAGATCCTGCAGATGCTCTCCTAACGGAGATGCTGGTTCCGGCGCCTTACGAGGTGCCAGTGAAGAAGGCCAAGAAGAAGGCCACTGGGCCCGAAAGGGTCTCCGGCGCAAGGTTATATCGGACTCATCGTCCGATAACTCCGAAGCGCACTCCTCCCACGAAAGCGAGGAGGAGGAAGAGAAAAGTTCTCCCCCCCCCCAGCTGGGGAGACAAGAAAAGGAAGGCTGCCCCAATCGGGGAGGCCGAAGGGTCCAAGAAGGGAAGGACCCTCCTTCCGGACTGCTCCACAACGGCCGCCTACAACGGCGACGAGTGGTTACCCAGGGACAAGCCCCTGGCGAAGTCGCAAGTATCCAGATACCATAGTAATTCATGGTATGTTTTATTGCACTGCTTCTCCTTATGCCGAATATGATTATGCAGTCCGTCCCGAGCCCGTCTCGACGTATCTTCATCGGACGGTTCTTTGGACTCGTTGGATATGAATAGCGATTCACTTCCGACCGCCTCCACCCCCTGCCCTACGGACAAAGTCGAGGTGTTGTCTCCAAAGGCACCGAGCCAAGGGGAGGTAGTCCTGGGGGCGCCTCGAGGTGACCTTCCGGACCCTGGGCGCAAAGGGAGCGAGACTCCCACGGGCTCCAAGTTTGGCCCCCAACCGAACACTGCGCCGGAACCTTCGGTGGTTCCGGACTCTAGCAGGCGACCCCCCTTTAAGAGGGGCAAGCCGCCCGTGCCGGTGGCCTCTGTCCATCCAGAGGCACCGGACAACTTGCTGGAAGTGCTTCTTGGTGCCTCCATCAACGAAGAGCACCGTACTATCATGAGTGCGGTGATCGAGAAAGTTCAGTCCGCCAAAAACGGACTAACCGAAGCTTGTGCCAGCCTCGTAACAGGCTTTCAGGTAAGCAATTAAAATATAGGAAAATATTACCGCATAGACAGTAGCCCCTGATTCTCTATTTGGCGTTCGCGAAGAAAGGCCGAATAGAGGATCAAATAATGACTCAGGAGTCTAATCAGAATATGTCTATGTGCATATGCAGGCTTCACTACTGGCCGCTGCCGCACGTACTGCGGAGGTCGCTGCACTGAAGCAGGACCTTGAGCGGTCCGAGAAAGAGCTCGGCCTTACCAAGAGGCAGCTCGAGGAGAGCAAAGGTAAGGAATACCTTGTCTATATATTTAAAAGAAATTCGGTTGTAAAGTAATAGGATCATCATGAATTTGCCAGGGGCCACGACCGAGGTGGCGACCCTGAAGAAGGCGTTGTTCGAGGCCGAAGACAAAGCGGCCAAGGAGCGCATTGAGCGGGAAAAGCAAGAAGCCCGGGTAGGCGAGGTGCAGCAAGAGCTCGAGGCTCTCCCCAAAAACACGAGTCCTTGGAGCTTGACTCTAAGACGCGAGAGTCCGAGCTTGCGAAGACGCTCGAAAGCGCCCGGAGCGCCAAGGCTGAAGCTGACAAGGCCCTCCAGGAGATTGATGTGGTGAAGAAGATAGCAGCGGGTAAGGCATTCATTATGCAAAGCAAGCATGTGAAGGAAACTTTCCTTTTACTTACCCGAGTTCGGAGCTCTCCAGGAGCGTTCGCAGATCTTCCCCGCAGTGTACTGGATGCCGCGGAGTTTTACCGAGCTGAGGAGGGGAGCTCGGCGGAAAAGTTGTTCTGGTCTCAGTATACTGGGACCAAACACCCAATGCCCTTGAGCGACCAGCTGAAGCAACTGGTCGAGCTTCACAAGGCGGCCGAACAGGCCATGAAGGGTCTTATAGTCTGGATGTGGCCTGGCGATCCCCTACCTGGCAGCTACTTCGGTCTAGTGAGGCGGCTTGTGGATGCCTGCACACGGCTTGAAGTCATAAAGCGGTCCGTCTGCATCGAGGGTGCACGCAGGGCTTTTGCCCGGGCGAAGGTGCACTGGGCGAAGCTGGACGCCGTAAAGATGGTGAAGGAGGGGCCGCCGGAGGGCAAGGAGCATCGCTGCCCCGAAATGTATTATGACAGTGTCCTAAAGGGTTCCCGCCTTATGGCGGAGGAATGTGCGAGAGATGTAATTTTTGAATGAACATTCTCATGTGATCCTGTAATGTGAAACGAGTTCATTTGCGCTATGCAACGGTTTTTGAATTTAAAATATTACCTTATGTACAGCCGTTTATAAAATCTGAGAGTTTGCCAGTCGTCGGCTTCTGCCCCCCATGTAACTAGTACTGGGGTGTTTGGGATAAACCTGAGCACTCTTTATCCCAACTTTGGATCCTTCGAGGGAGGTGTTCAGCACAACGAACCAGGCAATTGGACTATAAGGCTTTATCACTCTCACTTAGCCATAGAAGTCTACAATTTTAAATTTTGGGGAAGCCCCTAGTATTCGAAAGGCCGAATTTGGGGCACTATATACGCCTAAGTCGGGCAAGGCCGACTCCTCGCCTGAAGCGGAAAAAGTCTTTAAGGACTTGAGACCTCTTGAACAGTGACCGGCTCTCGCCTTATCATGACAGTCAGTTTTTGGCTTTCTCTACTGAGGTGCTCGTCCGGAAGAACCGGGACACAATCGCATTAGTTCTCCCAGCGCTACCTTAGCCGATATAGCTGAACGTAAGGTACCAAAACATGGGAGCCGGGCAAACCCAACTATTGACCCAAGACATGATTCGGAGCTGATGCATATAATGCTATAAGTTCGGGGTGCCGCACTGTCGAAAGTGTTCAGACCTCTCACGCCGTATTATGGGGTAAACAAAAGCCCCTGGCATACTGACCGTACCAGAATGTATAGGTGCAAGTTGTTGAAATGAACATATAAGAAAAAGGGGATGGATAATGCAATAATAGACTAATGCTATGCATTGTTATTTAAATAATACGTCGAAGCATACTGATATAAGTAGTGCAATAAGCAAAAAATAGGACTATTTGACATGTCCTATCCAAGGGCAAGCTGCATATGGGTAGTAAAAAGTGGGCATATCGATTGTTATTAGAGACCACCTGGGGGTTCCCCTGTACGTCTTAGCTTCTTGCCTCCTTGGTTGTTCCTTCCCGTAATGTGTCCGACAATCATACTGCCGGAAAGGGCTTCCAGAGAGTAAGGTCCTGAAAGAGAAAAAATGATAAAGGTATGCAGCCCCTAGGGCGGTTAAGCCGCATTTCGGGACGTGCCTTGATCGTGCCCCCGCCTATGCCCATGGTATTTTCAGGGCGTAATTATGTACGCACGGCTTAGATTTCATCGCTTGACTGGGACTAGGACGGGGGCCGAATTGCTAAGCGAGCTCTGAACGTGCCAGGTGATCCTATTGCAGGTTACTCCGGACTCGCTTGATGGTGTCCGGGAGCTGTATCGCCGAATTAGCGGTTTGCCTTAAAAGGCTGCTTTGTGCTTCTGCTGCGAGGACCGCAGTGTGCTCTTCCGTGCGGAGCGAGCATTCTGTGTTTCTATTGACTGTTATGACCCCCCTAGGTCCTGGCATCTTGATCTTGAGGTATGTGTAATGCGGTACCGCATTGAATTTTGCAAATGCGGTTCGCCCGAGCAGTGCGTGATAGCCACTGCGGAACAGGACGATATCGAAGATTAACTCCTCGCTTC
The DNA here is from genome assembly GCF_002162155.2 of Triticum dicoccoides. Classification (NCBI taxonomy): domain Eukaryota; kingdom Viridiplantae; phylum Streptophyta; class Magnoliopsida; order Poales; family Poaceae; genus Triticum; species Triticum dicoccoides. Next base: position 416,181,220 of record NC_041382.1, read on the forward strand.
GGAAGTTTTCCGGAGCTTCAAAGACCACCTCCAGTGTGATTGAGCCCGTTCAATGGGCCTCTACACCTGGGATGATGCCCTTAAAGGTGGTTTTGGTGGGTTTAATCCTCGAGGGATCTATACCCATTTTGCGCACTGTATCCTGATAGAGAAGGTTCAGGCTGTCGCCGCCGTCCATAAGGACTCGAGTGAGGTGAAATCCGTCGATGATGGGGTCTAGGACCAATGCGGTGGATCTGCCATGATGGATACTAGTGGGGTGGTCCCTGCGATCGAAGCTGATCGAACAGGAGGACCATGGGTTGAACTTTGGGGCGACGGGCTCCATCGCATAGACGTCCCTTAGTGCACGCTTCTGTCCCCTCTTGGGAATGTGGGTTGCGTATATCGTGTTCACCGTCTTCACTTGTGGGGGGAACCTCTTCTGTCCTCCCGTGTTCGGCGGCCGGGGCTCCTCCTCGTCATCACTATGCATCCCCTTCTCCTTGTTTTCTGCATTTAACTTGCCGGCCTGCTTGAACACCCAGCATTCTCTGTTGGTGTGATTGGCTGGCTTATCAGGGGTGCCGTGTATTTCACACGAGCGATCGAGTATGCGATCCAAACTGGACGGGCCCGGAGTACTTCTTTTGAATGGCTTTTTCCGCTGAGCGAATCTAGAGCCTCTGAATCTAGCATTGACTACCCTATCATCGGCGTTATCGCCGTTGTTGCGGCGCTTTTGTCTGTTATGGCGTGGTCTGCCGTTGGCATCTTTGGTATCCGAAGTGCCCGGATTCCTTGATGTGTTGTTGCTGCGAGCCAGCCAACTATCCTCGCCCGTGCAAAAGCGGGTCATGAGTGTCGTGAGGGCTGCCATACACTTCGGCTTCTCCTGGCCGAGGTGCCGGGTGAGCCACTCGTCACGGATGTTATGCTTGAATGCAGCTAAGGCCTCTGCATCCGGACAGTCGACAATTTGTTTTTTCTTAGTTAGGAACTGTGTCCAGAATTGCATGGCCGATTCCCCTAGCTACTGAGTTATATGGCTCAAGTCATCAGCATCCGGTGGTCGCACATAAGTGCCCTGGAAGTTGTCAAGGAATGCGTCTTCCAAATCCTCCCAACTGCCGACGGAGTCTGCTGGCAAGCTATTCAGCCAATGCCGAGCTGGTCCTTTGAGTTTTAGTGGGAGGTACTTGATGGCATGCAGATCATCACCGCGAGCCATGTGGATATGGAGGAGGAAATCATCAATCCATACAACAGGATCTGTTGTACCATCATAAGATTCGATATTTACGGGTTTAAAACCCTCCGGGTATTCGTGATCCATAACTTCATCAGTGAAGCATAGGGGGTGTGTGGCGCCTCTGTGCCAGGCTATATTATGATGCAGTTCATATGAGTCTTGTCTGCTGTGTTCGGCCCGGTCGGATTTACTTTTAGTGTATCCGGCATGACGGTCATCGTCGCGCGTTGGCGCGCGCCCCCGTGACCCGTATATCGACCTTGCATGCTTTGCACTGCTTTCCAATAAGTCTAGCAGGTCCCGTGTGTTGCCCCGGGCCTTGGTATTTTTGTGGCGGCGGGGTGCATGCTGAACTTCAGGCTGAAACGCCTCTCTGGCTCAGCCACGAGGTGGCCGGTCAGCCGCATCGTACACTGGTGATGTAGGTTTCAATGCTTCCTCCTTGAGGTGAGGTAGCAACTTGCGCTTTGGGTAACTCTTGGAGGGGCGCTCGAGTTCGTATTCCTCGGCCGCAAGGACTTCGGTCCATCTGTCTGCTAGCAAATCTTGATCAGCTTGAAGCTGCTGTTGCTTTTTCTTCAAGCTGTTTGATGTGGCTATAAGCCGCCGCTTGAAGCACTCCTACTCGACGGGATCCTTAGGCACGATAAATTCTTCATCGCCAAGGCTCACCTCGTCTTTGAAGAGAGGCATATAATTGTCATCCTCCGATTCTCTATCTGCTGCCCGCTCTGGAGGGCTAGCTTATTCGCCCTCCCGCTCTAAATCATGCTGGAGGGGATTGTTGTTGTCTTCGGCACTATCCGGAGTGTTATTGTCTCTTGTTCCGGTATCACTACTTTTGCTATGGCAGGAGTTAGAGCGGCGCCGCTGACGTCGGCGCTTGGGTTGCTTCTTGGAGGGGTCATCCTCCATTGTCTCGTCGCCATTTCCTTATTTGGGGGTGTCCTCCATGTATATATCATATGATGAGGTGGCGGTCCAGCACCCTGTTGGCGGTGGTTCCTGTTCGTCTCCTGCATTATCGTCCATACCGTTGATGTCTTCGGAGTCGAAGTCAAGCATGTCGGTTAAATCGTCGACAGTGGCTACCAAGTGGGTAGTGGGTGTGGAGCGAATTTCTTCTTCGTCCGCATCCCATTCTAGCCGGACATAGTTCGGCCAAGGTTCTCCTGACAAGGAGAGAGACCTTAATGAATTAAGCACGTCGCCAAAAGGTGAGTGTTGAAAGATATCCGCGGAGGTGAACTCTATGATCGGCTTCCAATTGGGTTCGATAGGCACGGACACAGATGGCTCGGAGTTCGTGGCCGGAGACGAATCTAGTGGTTCGGCAACACGGCTCTCGTAAGGGTTGAAGTCAGTATCCGGCTCTATCGCCACTGAGAGTGCGGCCTCCATGGCGGGGTCTATCCCTCCGCTCTCGGATGGCACGATTTGCTCCGGATTGACGGCCGGAGTAGTTGCATTTGCGATCTCCCGAACACTGTCCGACGGCAGACTTACGTCGTGCTCGTCGTGACTGTGCGACGCACCGGACACGGGCTCGTCTTCAATCTTGTATCTTCATAGTCCGATAGTCCGGCCAAAGGATATAGTCTGGCTGTCCGGAGACCCCCTAATCTAGGACTCCCTAACATATCGTATAATCATACCCACGGATACTTGAGGTGACATTGGAGTATCTAGGTGACATTAGGGTTTTGGTTGATTTGTGTCTTAAGGTGTTATTCTAGTACGAACTCTATGATAGATTTAACGAAAAGAATAGCTTCGTGTTATTTTACTATGGACTCTTGAATAGATCGATTAGAAAGGATAACTTTGAGGTGGTTTCGTATCCTACCATAATCTCTTCATTTATTCTCTGCTATTAGTGACTTTTGAGTGACTCTTTGTTGCATGTTGACGGATAGTTATATGATCCAATTACATTATTATTGTTGAGAGAACTTGCACTAGTGAAAGTATGAACCCTAGGCCTTGTTTCAACGCATTGCAATACCGTTTGTGCTCACTTTTATCATTAGTTACCTTGCTGTTTTTATATTTTCAGATTACAAAAACCATTATCTACTATCCATATTGCACTTGTATCACCATCTCTTCGCCGAACTAGTGCACCTATACAATTTACCATTGTATTGGGTGTGTTGGGGACATAAGAGACTCTTTGTTATTTGGTTGGAGGGTTGCTCGAGAGAGACCATCTTCATCCTACGTCTCCTATGAATTGATAAACCTTAGGTCATCCACTTGAGGGAAATTTGCTACTGTCCTACAAACCTCTGCACTTGGAGGCCCAACAACATCTACAAGAAGAAGGTTGTGTAGTAGACATCAAGCTCTTTTCTGGCGTTGTTGCCGGGGAGGTTAGCGCTTGAAGGTATATCTTTAGATCTTGCAATCGAATCTTTTTGTTTCTTGTTTTAGCACTAGTTTAGTTTATAAAAGAAAACTACAAAAAATATGGAATTGAGGGTACCTCATATGCTTCATCTTTTTAATATCTATCATGAAAATAAGGATTCCGATAGTTGTGCTTAAGTGCTAGAAGAAGAATGCATTAGAATGTTTGGCACTAAATATTTGAATGATGAGCATGATTGCAATGTTCTTAGTATGAATTTCTTGAATATCCATGATGCTAATGATATGCAAAGCCACAAGCTTGGGGAAGCTATGTTTGATGAAGATGATATTTTTTGTCCCCCAAGTTTTGATGAGAAATTTTATTATGATGAAAGCATGCCTCCTATTTATGATGATTATATTGATGAAAGTGGATTTGGAGAGGTCATGACTTTATTTTGTGATGAATCCACTATTTCGGAAGAGGTTCCAATTGATTATGAGAACAAAGTTGCTATCTATGATGATTGTTGTGATGACTTGTATGCTATAAAGAATAATGATATCCATGAAACTTGTCATCGTGATTTTAGTTTTCAATTGGATTATGCCTCACATGATAGTTATTTTGTTGAGTTTGCTCCCACTACTATTCATGAGAAGAAATTTGCTTATGTGGAGAGTAATAAAATTTCTATGATTGTAGATCATGAAAAGAATGCTTTATGTGATAGTTATATTGTTGAATTCATTCATGATGCTACTGAAAATTCTTATGAGGGAGGAATATATGCTTGTAGGAATTGCAATAATATCAAGTTTCCTCTCTATGTGTTGAAAATCTTGAAGTTATGCTTGTTTTTCTTTCCTATGCAAGTTGATTCTTGTTCCCACAAGTTGTTTGCTCACAAAATCCCTATGAATAGGAAGTGGGTTAGATTTAAATGTTCTAGTCATATTCTTCATGATGCTCTCTTTATGTTTCAATTCTTATCATTTATGTGAGCATCATTGAAATCATCATGCCTAGCTAGGGGCGTTAAACGATAGCGCTTGTTGGGAGGCAACCCAATTTTATTTTTGTTCCTTGCTTTTTTCTCCTGTTTAGTAATAAATAATTTATCTAGCCTCTGTTTTGGTTGTGTTTTTTGTGTTTAATTAGTGTTTGTGCCAAGTAGAACCGTTGAGAAGACTTGGGGAAAGTCTTTTTGATCTTGCTGTAAAAAACAGAAACTTTAGCGCTCACAAGAATTGCTGCCATTTTTATTTGGATAGTGCTATTTAGTTAATTCTTTTTTAATATGGTTAATAGATAAATTCCTCACATCCAGCAATTTATTTTATAATTTTTCGGGTTCCAGAAGTTTGCGTTAGTCACAGATTACTATAGACTGTTCTGTTTTTGACAGATTCTGTTTTCTATTTCTTGTTTGCTTATTTTGATGAATCTATGGCTAGTAAAAGAGTTTATAAACCATGGAGAGGTTGGAATACAGTAGGTTTAACACCAATATAAATAAATAATGGGTTCATTACAGTATCTTGAAGTGGTGTTTTGTTTTCTTTCGCTAGCGGAGCTTATGAGTTTTGTGTTAAGTTTTGTGTTGTGAAGTTTTCAAGTTTTGGGTAAAGATTCGATGGACTATGGAATAATAAGTGGAAAGAGCCTAAGCTTGGGGATTCCCAAGGCACCCCAAGGTAATATTCAAGGACAACCAAGAGCCTAAGCTTGGGGATGCCCTGTAAGGCATCCCCTCTTTCGTCTTCGTTCATCAGTAACTTTACTTTGAGCTATATTTTTATTTGCCACATGATATGTGTTTTGCTTGGAGCGTCATTTTATTTTATTTAGTTTTGCTTGCTGTTTGAATAAAATACCAAGAGCTGAAATTCTTAAATGTTAGAGAGTCTTCACATAGTTGCATGATTATTCGACTACTCATTGATCTTCACTTATATCTTTCGGAGTAGTTTGTCATTTGCTCTAGTGCTTCAATTATATGTTTTTAGAGCACGGTGGTGGTTTTATTTTATAGAAATAGATGAACTCTCATGCTTCACTTATATCATTTTGAGAGTCTCTAAACAGCATAGTAGTTTGCTTTGGTTATGTCAAAAACAGCATGGTAATAAATGATTTATCTAGCCTCTGTTTTGATTGTATTTTTTGTGTTTAATTAGTGTTTGTGCCAAGTAGAACCGTTGAGAAGACTTGGGGAAAGTCTTTTTGATCTTGCTGTAAAAAAACAGAAACTTTAGAGCTCACGATAATTGCTGCCATTTTTATTTGGATAGTGCTATTTAGTTAATTATTTTTGAATATGATTAATAGATAAATTCCTCACGTCCAGCAATTTATTTTATAATTTTTGGGTTCCAGAAGTTTGCGTTAGTTACAGATTACTACAGACTGTTCTGTTTTTGACAGATTCTGTTTTCTATGTCTTGTTTGCTTATTTTGATGAATCTATGGCTAGTAAAAGAGTTTATAAACCATAGAGAGGTTGGAATACAGTAGGTTTAACACCAATATAAATAAAGAATGGGTTCATTACAGTATCTTGAAGTGGTGTTTTGTTTTCTTTCGCTAACGGAGCTTACGAGTTTTGTGTTAAGTTTTGTGTTGTGAAGTTTTCAAGTTTTGGGTAAAGATTCGATGGACTATGGAATAAGAAGTGGCAAGAGCCTAAGCTTGGGGATTCCCAAGGCACCCCAAGGTAATATTCAAGGACAACCAAGAGCCTAAGCTTGGGGATGCCCCGTAAGGCATCCCCTCTTTCGTCTTCGTTCATCGGTAACTTTACTTGGAGCTATATTTTTATTCGCCACATGATATGTGTTTTGCTTGGAGTGTCATTTTATTTTATTTAGTTTTGCTTGCTGTTTGAATAAAATACCAAGATCTGAAATTCTTAAATGTTAGAGAGTCTTCACATAGTTGCATGATTATTCGACTACTCATTGATCTTCACTTATATCTTTCGGAGTAGTTTGTCATTTGCTCTAGTGCTTCACTTATATGTTTTTAGAGCACGGTGGTGGTTTTATTTTATAGAAATAGGTGAACTCTCATGCTTCACTTATATCATTTTGAGAGTCTCTAAACAGCATGGTAGTTTGCTTTGGTTATGAATTTAGTCCTAATATGATGGGCATCCAAGAGGGATATAATAAAAACTTTCATATAAAGTGCATTGAATACTATGAGAAGTTTGATACTTGATAATTGTCTTGAGATATGGAGATGGTGATATTAGAGTCATGCTAGTTGAGTAGTTGTGAATTTGAGAAATACTTGTGTTGAAGTTTGTGATTCCCGTAGTGTGACGCCGCCGATTCAATCGTACACTAATCATACACGCAAACGTGTACGATCAAGATCAGGGACTCACGGGAAGATATCACAACACAACTCTACAAATAAAATAAGTCATACAAGCATCATATTACAAGCCGGGGGCCTCAAGGGCTCGAATACAAGAGCTCGATCATAGACGAGTCAGCAGAAGCAACAATATCTGAGTACAGACATAAGTTAAACAAGTTTGCCTTAAGAAGGATAGCACAAACTGGGATACAGATCGAAAGAGGCGCGGGCCTCCTGCCTAGGATCCTCTTAAACTACTCCCGGTCATCGTCAGCGGGCTGCACGTAGTAGTAGGCACCTCCCGAGTAGTAGTAGTCGTCATCGACAGTGGCGTCTGGCTCCTGGGCTCCATCGTCTGGTCACAGCAATCGGGTATAGAAAGGGGGAAAAGAGGGAGCAAAGCAACCGTGAGTACTCATCCAAAGTACTCGCAAGCAAGGAGCTACACTACATATGTATGCATTGGTATCAAATGGAAATGGGGTATCATATGTGGACTGAACTGCAGAATGCCGGAATAAGAGGGGGATAGCTAGTCCTTTTGAAGACTACGCTTCTGGTAACCTCCATCTTGCAGCAGAAGAAGAGAGTAGAAGGTAAGTTCACCAAGTAAAATCGCATAGCATAATCCTAACCGATGATCCTCCCCTCGTCGCCCTGTGAGAGAGCGATCACCGGTTGTATCTAGCACTTGGAAGGGTGTGTTTTATTAAGTAACCGGTTCTAGTTGTCATAAGGTCAAGGTAAAACTCCAAGTCGTCCTGTTACCGAAGATCACGGCTATTCAAATAGATTAACTTCCCTGCAGGGGTGCACCACATTTCCCAACACGCTCAATCCCCTTTGTCCGGACACACTTTTCTGGGTCATGCCCGGCCTCGAAAGATCAACACGTCACAGCCCTACCTAGGCACAACAGAGAGGTCAGCACGCCGGTCTAAATCCTATGGCGCAGGGGTCTGGGCCCATCGCCCATTGCACACCTGCAGGTTGTGAACGCGGCCGGCGAGCAGACCTAGCCTCCCTTATACAAGAGCAGGCGTTCCAGTCCAACCCGGCGCGCGCCGCTCAGTCACTGACATCAAGAAGGCTTCGGCTAATACCACGACGTCGAGTGCCCATAAATGTCCCTGCGTAGTTGGTTAGTGCGTATAGGCCAGTAGCCATACTCAAATCAAATACCCAGATCTCGTTAAGTGTGTTATTTTGAAATAACCGCGGACGCCGACCAGGGCCAGGCCCGCCTCTCTCCCAGGTGGTCTCAACCTACCCTGTCGCTCCGCCACAAAGATTCACTCAGAGGGCCGTCCGAACAAACGTCCTTTTGGACCCAATCCGTGAATCACTCGCGGGTACTCTACGAGCCGACCCGACTTTAGTCACCACATGTTTCATGTATAAAGTATATAGTATATACCCATGATCACCTCCCGAGTGATCACGGCCCGATAGAATAGCATGGCAGACGGACAAGAATGTAGGGCCACTGATGATAAACTAGCATCCTATACTAAGCATTAGGATTGCAGGTAAAGGTAACAACAGTACTAGCAAGGACAGGCTATGCATCAGGATAGGATTAACGGAAAGCAGTAACATGCTACTCTACTCTAATGCAAGAAGCGGAGAGAAGAGTAGGCGATATCTGGTGATCAAAGGGGGGCTTGCCTGGTTGCTCTGGCAAGAGAGAGGGTCGTCAACACCGTAGTTGTACTGGGTAGCAGTGGCGTCGGTCTCGGTGTCTAGCGAGAGAAGAGGGGGAAGAAACAATAAATATAAAGCAAACAGATGCATAGTGATGCATGACATGACAAGTATCGGTGCTAGGGATGCCCTAACGCGGTATGAGGTGGTACCGGTGAAGGGGGGAAACATCCGGGAAAATATCCCCGGTGTTTCGCGTTTCCGGACAGATGACCGAAGGGGGAAGTTGCATGTTCGCTATGCTAGGGATGCATGGCAGACGAACGGACTGCGTATCCGGGTTCGTCTCATCGTTCTGGGCAACTTTCATGTACAAAGTTTTTCCATCCGAGCTACGGTTTATTTTATATTAATTTTAAAAGATTTATATCATTTTTAGGATTTATTTAATTATTTAAATCAACATTATCCATAATAGTGTTTGCTGACGTCATCAGTTGAATTGGTCAACCTGACAGGTGGGTCCCACTAGTCATAGACTGTTTAGCTAATTAAGAGTAGTTAATTAGGTTAATTAGTCATTAGGTTAATTAATCATAATTAGTTAATTTAATCAAAATTAATTAAGTTAATTATTTAGTTGATTAATTATTTGATTAATTATTTTTATTATTAATTATTTATTTATTTTTAATTCCTTTTTTTATTAAATCATTCTGGGGCCAGGCCCCACATGTCATTGGCCCTAGGGGAAACAAAAGAAATGGGCAGCCAGATGAAGGTGTGTGTGATATACAGCTCGGATGAACTGTTTGTGATTAGGCAACACAAAATAAACGCTCAGCCAGATCAAAGGTGTGTGCGATATACGGCATTGGTTCACTCAGATGAACTATTTTTGGTGAGACAAGAGAACATAAACGGTTCAATATAACAAGATGTGTGTGATACGCGGCAAATAGGTCTGTAATCAAAAATGTGTGCCAGGACTGATAACAACACAGACGGTTGCTGCTAATAAGACGTGTGTGTTGTGCAATGGGATTGCATACAAAACAACAACATTATATACACCCTTATAAGGACATGGTTGCATAATCAAATTAAACATCCACTTACATAGGTGGCTACTACAACCATGGCATTTGCACACACCAAAGTAAACTATTACATGCATAATTACATAGGTGGCTACTACACACATGACATTTCCACACACCAATAAAGTAAACTATATATTACATGCATGATTAACTAGCATAAACGATCATCTGATCATCATCTATTTCTTGTGACGCTTGCTCTGCTTGTGGCTCGATCCGGGCTCGTCAATTTGGGTAATGAGGCACTTCCTCATGTCAACGATCCGCATGTACATCTCGTAGCATGTGTACATGCTCTTGGTCGCTAACCTGAGGTGAGATTCATCTAGTTGCCGCATCCAGGCCATGTGCCAGGATAGGGGACTTGTTCTCTGGGAATCTTGCTTCATCTTTTCGTAGTAGGGGTCGATGATGGCCGAGGCGAGTTCGACTAGGGATTCCTTCTTCGGGCTGCCCCAGACCCTATAGTGGTCACGGATTTCAACAAGGTTCTTGCAGGCCAAGCCCGTAACACTGAGCGCTTTTACATCATCGGAGGTTTCCACCATGGCAAACTTGTAGTCAGTGCTATTGACAAACCTGTTGAAACGGTCGCAAGGCTCTGTGGCCATGCGGTAGTGGTAGATGAGGACATGATGGCGCATGCACAACTGGGCGACGACGACCTTTTGATCTATGCCAGGACGATCAGCGATGTACTGGAGGTCGATTCCGACCACCTGGTACTTGTCTCGAGCAAGCAACTGCTCAACGTTGTTGATGTAGTCGTCCACCATGATCGGGTCGATGATGTACACCACCGAGAGATCTGTCTCCCTCGCGTGGATCTCCACTCTATGCTCACCGAACTCCATTGGAGCGCCACTAGACATCCCCTCTCTATGTGTCATCGTGGGTGTGCTTGTTGTGTGTGGGGCACGATTGAAAGGTTGAAGAGACTAAGGTTATAATGGCCGCAGGAATTAAAGGGGAAGTCAGACGGCTAGGAATATATGCAGGCCCTGATGGCAGTTCTAATTTGCAGCGGTTAACACCACCGTGCAGCATGTAACTGCATCATGTGGTAACGCGCGCGGCGCAAGCATGCATATGGGCCCCCCGACGTGATCGTGCGCACACCCAACCGCTGGCAAAGCGCGCACGGAGGGGCATGAGCAGAGCGCTCCGCGGTTGCCTCAAATATATATATATATATATATATATATATATATATATATATGCATATAGCAGTTGAACACGCAAGGAAAATGTGTCCACAAGCCCAGCGCACCGACGGACGCGAGCAAAGCACGCCAACGGACGCGAGCAGAGCGCACCGCGGCGCCTAATGGCGAGCACAGCGCGCTGTGGCGCCTAACGACGAGCAGAGCTTGCCGAGGGACGCGAGCAGAGGCTGACACAGTGATAGGTGGCAAATAAGACGAACTGTGCGAGCGATGTCGGAGACATCAAGCACGAATCAGATTAGAGTTGCGTGTGCGATACATGACATACAGTTGATCCATCTGACCTATTTGTGATGGAATAAGCCTTATGTGTTGCCGGCAAACGCTTGTTGGTATATAACCTTAAATTTAACCAAAAAAGTGTTAATGCATGTTACAAAAATTGTATAGCTGGAAACTATGTTCAAATATGACTCCAACAATATAATCTTTGGCGACATGCATTCGTATTTTATTAGTTAAATCCTACTTATAAACCAGGATGGGGTATAGTAAGTAACTAAATCGCAAATGTTTTTTTATTAACCGTATGTGTACTCAGCCTTTCGTCCTCCTCTCGCACGTCTTGTCACCCCGCTGCCGCAGACGGCTTACATCGCAAGCTTGCGTAGTGCGCGGGGCGTTCTTTTGGCCAAACGGTGGCGCCAATGAATCACCAGTGAGTCTGTTCCCGCGCAAGCTTCCCGCCCAACTTGGTGAAATCCCCCAAAATCCCAATGCTTACGGGCCTGCTATATAAACCCTCACGGCCAGCGAGTCCTGCGTCGCATTTTCCCCTCCCTCCCTGTAGCTTATCTCGTCTGCTTCTCCCATAATCGCCAATGGCACTGGTCCGTCCTCGTCGCTCAGCCACTCCACCGTCCTCAGAGGACAGCACCAGCTGGGAGGCTACACCGCAGCGGCGGCGTAGTCCCCGACGTAGTGTAGTGCGCGTGGCGTCCCTGTTGGGTGTGCGCGGAACACCCACCACACGCTTCACTGTCGCTGTCCGTCGGCAGCTTTTGCCTGCCGCCTTTGCCGCCACACCACCGTCGAAAGCCAGGGCCATCTCCCGCTCCGCCGCCGCGGCACGAAGGCGGGAGGTGGTCGTTGTCGCTGCCACCCCACTGCCGGCCACCATGGCCATCACTCGCTTCGCCACCGCGGCCCGAAGGCGGGAGGTGGTGGTCGTGGCCGCCAGCCCACCGTCGACCGCCGGGATCATCACCCGCTTCGCCGCCGCAGCCTGAAGGCGGGAGACGGAGGTGGAGGACCGCACATGCGTCAGCGACCTTGCGCACTACATCGAGTTCCTGCGGGAGGAGGAGGAGCGCCTCGTCGAGCATGCAAAGAGCCTTACCGTAGTCGTGGCCGCAACACACGCCGACGCAGAGGCAAGGAATCAGGAGATCTATGAGCAGTCCGTCCGCTTCGAGAGGGATCATTTGGAGCGGTAGTGGGCGTTCGAGCTGGTGAGCGTCGCTGAACGTGCAGCAGCGGCAGACACCGTATTGCATTTGTCCAGCTCGTCGGTAGGCTCCTCCTCCTCTGCCTCTTACTAAGCGCGCTCGGCAGAGGAGAGGCTGCTGGAAGTAGCACAAAGCCCCTCTGTAGTAGTAGTAGTATTTAGGGGCTATTTTGTTCAGTTCATCTGACTATAGATGTGTGGTGGAACTGTACAACGTACTTAAAATTAGCTAGTATATATAGTTGAACTATCTATTTTAGTACGTGGTTGGCAACAATTGGGGAAAAGTTTGGTCAGTTCAGCTATCGAGTTGAACTATTTGTATAAATTAAGAACGCCTGCTTAATCTATGAATGAAATCCATGCTTAATTACTGAATTTTAGTTGCAAAAATTAGATAGTGCTAGTGATTTTTAGCTGCATATTTTGACAAATCGCAGTGTTACAAGGATTAAAAATGGCAATGTTACTAAATCAACAAATGTCAAACTTTCCAGTTTGACAAATGGCAACATACCCAATATGACAGATGCAAATCTTACCAAATTGTTTGTATGTGGTTGCACACGGGTCATCCAAAACAACCATTTGTGTTGAAGGGATGCACAAATCCTGCGCTGCGAATTTTTCCTCGACTTAAGGGGGAAGACCATAGCTCTCACTTTGCATACGGGTGTTCTATCTAAAACGTTTGCGATCAAGAGCTGCAGAAATCCTGCTCGGCACATTTTCTCTTGGCTTCCTGGGGAAGCTGTCGGTTTGCATACGGGTGTTCTAACTAAAACGTTTGCGATCATGAGCTACACAAATCCTGCACGGCGTACAGCTCGCACGCTTCCCGGTGAGCCTCCACATTGGAGTACAGCTCACACGCCTCCCGTTTAGTCAAGCACTCAAGCACCTGTCCGCACGGCACCTCCTAGCCATTAAAAGAGTGAGGCGTGGCGTCACGTGAATGGTTAACAAAACGCACACAATTTATATGCAATGGAGCATGTGCATGTAGTTCAAATTTGAATTATGCACATAAAATGCCAAGAAAACCCAGTTAATGTATAAAAATGTCCAAACGAACCATGAAAAATTCCAAAATTAAACAAAACACTCATGTTATTCTATGTTGACACTAGAATTTTTTTGAAAGCAATAAGAGTCAACGAATATCGTTTCATCCCCAAAGGTGGCATGTTCCCTACCGAAACCATCACGCTTGTTGTGAGACGCTTATACCCAAACCTGCCCCAAATGGGACAAATTTTTTACCACAACATGTTGATGCCGCTCCATGATAGCATGCCAAGTTTCATGAATTTCAAACGAGTTTTGGATTTACTAGAATTTAAAAACCAGGTATCTCAGTGTTTGCGGACGAGTGATGGTGGCAGGGTGTTTGAAATTCATTCCCATTTCTTGCATGGGACCTAAGCATGGAACCAATGACATAGATTTGATTTCTCAACCAGTTTATATGCACCGGAGCATGTGCATGTAGTTCGAATTTGAATTATGCACCTGGAATGCCTACAAAACACAGTTAATGTATAAAAATGTCCAAACGAACCCTGAAAAATTCCAAAATGAAACACAACACTCATGTTGTTCTATGTTGACACTAGAAAGTTTTTGGAAGCAATAAGAGGCAACTGATATTGTTTCGTCCCCAAAGGTGGCACGTTCCCTACCGAAACCATCACGATTGTTGTGAGAAGCTCTGGTTTGGGAGAAGCTTATACCCAAACCTAACCCAAATGGGACAAAAAATTTACCACGACATGTTGATGCCGCTACATGATAGCATGCCAAGTTTCATGAATTTCATACAAGTTTTGGATTTACTAGAATTTCAAAACCAGGTATCTCAATGTTTGCGGCCGAGTGACGGTGGCAGGGTGTTTGAAATTCATTCCCATTTCTTGCATGGGACCAAAGCATGCAACCAAGGACATAGATTTGTTTTTTCAACCAATTTATATGCATCGGAGCATGTGCATGTAGTTCAAATTTGAATTATGCACCTGGAATGCCTACAAAACACGGTTAATGTATAAAAATGTCCAAACGAACCCCGAAAAATCCCAAAATTAAACACAACACTCCTGTTGTTCTATGTTGACACTAGAAATCTTTTGGAAGCAATAAGAGGCAACTGATATCGTTTCGTCCCCAAAGGTAGCACGTTCCCTACCGAAACCATCATGTTTGTTGTGAGACGCTCTAGTTTGGGAGAAGCTTGTACCCAAACCTGCCCCAAATGGGACAAATTTTTTACCACGACATGTTGATGCTGCTCCAGCATGCCAAGTTTCATGAATTTCAGATGAGTTTTGGATTTACTAGAATTTAAAAATAAAGTATCTCATTGTTTGCGACCGAGTGATGGTGGCAGGGTGTTTGACATTCATTCTCATGTCTTGCATGGGACCTAAGCATGCAACCAAGGACACAGATTTGATTTTTTAACCTGTTCATATTCAGTGGAGCATGTGCATGTAGTTCAAATTTTAATTATGCACCTGAAATGCCTACAAAACCAGGTTAATGTATAAAAATGTTCAAACAAACCCTGAATAATTCCATTTTTTTGACGACACAACTATAGTTGCATGTTCCCTGCAGATAAGAGTTCTAGCAATTCAAACACCGTCCTTTGTAGTTGTGACCCCATTATGTAATTCAAATCAAAACGAAAAATCAAGTAGATCGCACATAGTTTATTATCACCAACCGTGTGAGATGAAGCACAAAATATCTTGGAGAACCGTCGGAGTGTCAAGCGCACTAGCCCGCTCCTCAAAATATCATTTCACTGTTCAATCATCGCTGGTGAAAGATGGGGATGTGGACCCGCGTCGTAAGGGCAACTTCGGCGGCCCACTTGGGCGAGAGCGCGGTCACAGCCGCCAGGCGCGTGCTAATAAGCTTCATGAGGGCGACCGCAATCTGGGTCCAGGCAGCCAAGGCAGCCCAAACGGTCGTTGTTGCTTCTCAGGCGGTGGCAGCAGCATCTGCCTCGGGGATAACAACTGGTGAGAGCGGCACAGCAGCTGTCCGTTCCGTAGTGGCGGCCTTAGCCCTGATAGTGGTCGCCCACGACCATGTCAAGGCCGTCCATGCCCAGCTCGTGGCCGTCACCGCACAAATCGAACGAAGCTTCTCCGACAATGGTCGGCAACCCACGGCCGAAGAGTTGGCAATCGCCGAGAGAGTTCGAGCAGTCGTCTGTTCCTACGCAGCATACCTTGCCACGACGGAGCCCGCCAAATCCCAGATCACGGCCGCCCATGCCCAGCTCATGGCGACCTATTCCAAAGATATGGCGGACGCGGATGGCGAGATGCTTGCAGAGTATGGTGGAATTGATGCCATGGAGCCCCTTCCCCAAGAGACCATCGGGCGCGAGCTGGACATCGAGGCGGCGGCGGAGATCGACGAGCATCAGCCGTAGTAGTACTCTTTATTTTTTTTAATTAAGAGCGCCCGTCTTTAATTTGTTAGAGTAATGTTTAGGTTAGTTAGCTCTGTTTAATTGCTGAACTTGCTCGATTAAAAAGTGTGGGTGTGTTGTAGTCTCCTTTGTGTACCCAAATTATGCAATGACGTGGATGACCACTGTAATCATGGAAACTCGAACCAAAATTTTTGACGTTCAAACTCATCACACACGGGTTAAGCTATCTGAATCGTTTGTGATGTTCACATATCGTACATAGTTCGGAATAAGGGACAGTGTCTCATGACACTTTGCACGCCAGTTTTTTCGCTGAAGCGATTCCAAATTTTCGGCTTCCGCGGAAATATCTACCTCCCCGCCCCCCCCCTTACAAAAAGCCACATATCCCCTGTTTCCACCTTCCTTTCCAAGTTGAAACCTTCACTCTTTGCTGCTCGGCCTCGCCTATCCAGGCAGGTAATCCACGCTCGACCCCCATCTTCCTCCTCCTTCCACATCCCACATGCCCCGACCGCCAGCGCGAGCACGACACCTTCCACCCAAATCACCGACCCCTCCACCAAATAAGCGCCACCCTAACCCATGGTGCACGCAGTATAGCCAGGATCTCAAGCAGCATTTGGCAGTGGAGAAGAAAATCGCGGCCGCACGCGTGGATGAGGTCCCGATGGCTGCCATTCGTGTCGACCCCCAGATCTTGGAGGAGCACCTTGCCATTTGCTAGCTACGCCGGTTAAGCATGCTCGGTTTACCTTTTGCGTGTGCTTCTCCTGCCTTTCCTTCACAAATTCTAGTGAATTGTGTTATCTAATTTTACCATGCAATCTGTTGCTCTAGTGTATACGTTCTATATGTCGTGCAATGCGGTGCTCACTTATTAACTGTTTTGTTAATTAGTTGTCATCTTCAGTTAACTTTTTGGTTCAAATCTGCAAATGTGATGTTCAGTTCTTCAGGCTGCAATTTTGTATTGTCTTCCATGTGAGAAATAAATCGATGACGTCCCTCCGAGTTCTGCACACGTTCAGCTCGATGACGTCCCTCATCCTCTTGATCCAACAAAGGTGTCAAGGAAGCAGATGAGTTCCGTCACTACGAAGATATGACCGGAGGTGTAAACTGTGGAAGGTGGTGCCGCACACGGCTAAAAAATGTTGGTGTGTGTTCTAGGCGCCCCCTCCCCACATATATATATGTGGGAGGGGGAGGGGAGCAGCCTTGGGGTGCCCCAAGTAGGAAGAATCCTACTTGGGGTCCTATCCCAGTGCACACCTCCATTTCCATATTTTCTGAGAGGGAAAAGGGAAGAGGAAGGGGAGAAGGAAAGGGGGCCAAACCCGCTCTTTTCCTTTCCCCACTCGGCCTCCTTCCTTGGGGGCGGGGGCACGCTTGTGGGCTGGTGTGCTTCCCTCCTATGGCCCATGTGGACCATATCATTCCCCTGGGGTTCCGGTAACTGATACGTCTCCGTCGTATCTACTTTTCCAAACACTTTTGCCCTTGTTTTGGACTCTAACTTGCATGATTTGAATGGAACTAACCCGGACTGACGTTGTTTTCAGCAAAATTGCCATGGTGTTATTTTTGTGCAGAAATAAAAGTTCTCGGAATGACCTGAAAATCAACGGAGAATTATTTTGGAATATATAAAAAATACTGGAAGGAAGATCCATGTCAGGGGGGCCTCCACCTGTCCATGAGGGTGGGGGCGTGCCCTACCCCCTGGGCGCACCCCCTGCCTCGTGGGCCCCCTGACGCTCCAAAGACCTCAACCCTCACTCCATATATTCACTTACAGGAAGAAAAAAACCAAAGAGAAGGATTCACCGTGTTTTACGATACGGAGCCGCCGCCAAGCCCTAAACTCTCTCGGGAGGGCTGATCTGGAATCCGTTCGGGGCTCCGGAGAGGGGAATCCGTCGCCATCGTCATCACCAACCTTCCTCCATCACAAATTTCATGATGCTCACCGCCGTGTGTGAGTAATTCCATCATAGGCTTGCTGGACGGTGATGGGTTGGATGAGATTTATCATGTAATCGAGTTAGTTTGTTAGGGTTTGATCCCTAGTATCCACTATGTTCTGAGATTGATGTTGCTACGACTTTGCTATGCTTAATGCTTGTCACTAGGGCCCGAGTTCCATGATTTCAGATCTGAACCTATTATGTTTTCATCAATATATGAGAGTTCTTGATCCTATCTTGCAAGTCGATAGTCACCTACTATGTGTTATGATCTGGCAACCCGAAGTGACAATAATCGGGACCACTCCCGGTGATGACCGTAGTTTGAGGAGTTCATGTATTCACTATGTGTTAATGCTTTGGTCCGGTACCCTATTAAAATGAGGCCTTAATATCCCCTAGTTTCCAATAGGACCCCGCTGCCACGGGAGGGTAGGACAAAAGATGTCATGCAAGTTCTTTTCCGTAAGCACGTATGACTATATACGGAATACATGCCTACATTACATTGATGAATTGGAGCTAGTTCTGTGTCACCCTATGTTATGACTGTTACATGATGAACCGCATCCGGCATAATTCTCTATCACCGATCCAATGCCTACGAGCTTTCCATATATTGTCCTTCGCTTATTTACTTTTCCATTGCTATTGTTATAATCACTATAAAACACCAAAAATATTACTTTTGCTACCATTACCTTTTACCACAGTTACCACTACTATCATATTACTTTGCTACTAAATACCTTGCTGCAGATATTAAGTTTCCAGGTGTGGTTGAATTGACAACTCAGCTGCTAATACTTGAGAATATTCTTTGGCTCCCCTTGTGTCGAATCAATAAATTTGGGTTGAATACTCTACCCTCGAAAACTGTTGCGATCCCCTATACTTGTGGGTTATCAAGACTATTTTCTGGCGCTGTTGCCAGGGAGCATAGCTCTATTCTTTGAGTCACTTGGGATTTATATCTGCTTAATCATTATGAAGAACTTGAAAGATCCAAGAACCAAGATTTATCCCTCAACTACGAGGGGAGGCAAGGAACTGCCATCTAGCACTGCACTTGATTCACCTTCTGTTTTGAGTAAGCTTGCGACACCTAAACCTGCTTCTGCTATTAATTCTGATATGTCGCATGTTATTGATGATGCCACTTCTGCTATGCATGATACTTATGATGAAATTACTTCTATGCTTGATACTACTGTGCCACTTGGTGAATTTCTTGATGAACAACTTGCTAGGGCTAGAGAGAATGAAATTATTGAAACTGATAATATTGATGAAAGTGATGATGAAGATTCTCCCCCTAGATATGAATTTCCTGT
Organism: Triticum dicoccoides; assembly: GCF_002162155.2. Taxonomy (NCBI): domain Eukaryota; kingdom Viridiplantae; phylum Streptophyta; class Magnoliopsida; order Poales; family Poaceae; genus Triticum; species Triticum dicoccoides. The sequence goes on from NC_041382.1 coordinate 416,200,342, forward strand.
TGTTCCTGAGGGTTATGTTGTGGATGAAGAAACTGCTAGAGATTTTCTTACTTGCAATGATAGGAGTGATCTTAAGAAACTATTAGCTAAGCTGAAACAAAAAACTCTGAATGCTAGAATGAAATATGATCCCGCTTATGCTACTTCACCTATCTTTGTTACTGATAAGGATTATGAATTCTCTGTCGACCTTGATATAGTTACTTTGGTTGAATCTGATCCTTTCTATGGCTATGAATCTGAAACTATTATCCCGCATCTTACTAAATTAAATGATACTAGCAAAAGAGCCCATGCGTTGCAACGGGAGAAAAACATAACACACGCTCTTAACCCAACAACCATCACTCAATAGGTCCATCTTCTTTATTTTTGCAAGAAAACATATTTATGTTACCGCTTATCCTCCTTCTCACCCTCGCCGGCGATGGCCTTGGTGTTCACGCAAAACAACAAAAACATGTTTAAATATGGTTAATCCTAAGACGTCTCTCTCTCTCTCCTCCCTCACCCTCTCTCTCTTTCTCTCTCTCTCTCTCTCTCTCTCTCTCTCTCTCTCTCGCTTTCTCTCACTCTCGCGATGAGAAATCTGTTGTTTTCCCTTGCGACATTTTTCAGAGGTATGCATGTGTAGTTATCGATGTTTTCTATTAACTATATGGTTATAGTGGGGTGTTTATTTACAATCCGGATCACCGCCGATACGAAACAAAAACGGATCTTGCGCTAGAAATTATAAGTTCGCTTCAAAAACAATATTTTAAAAATATTTAACAGGTAAAATTAACATCATATTTAGATTCCACACATTTTTCTAATAAAATTTCATATATAATATGTTAAAATTGAAGTTACAGTTTAAAAGATACAGATAATTTAGAAAATCATTTGTTTGATTTAAATATATTCCAAAATAATATTTATAATACATAATAGGTAAAAATAATCTCATATTCATATTCTACATATTTTTCTAATCAAATTTCATATATAACATGTACAAATCAGAGTTACGGTTTAAAAGATATGGTTGATTTAAAAAAGTATTTGTTTGACTTAAATATGATCCACGGATGAATTACATAAAACAGCAGGGGGGGTTTCGAAAACCATAAAATAACGGTTTGGGTGTGACTTAAATCCGAACAGCGGGTTGATTTCAAGAAAACACACGGACTTTTGCGTAAAATGCGAAAACGATTCGTTTTGACTTAAAACAGGACAGCGGGTTGAATTCTCTGAAATAGAGGGACTTTTCTAAAAAATGCCACGACGGACGAAAGAAACCCAATTTGCTTTATTATTAGGTAAAGATAGGCATCCTATTCACTAATGATGAGAAAACTCGCTATTATTATATCCTTAAATTATTTCTGTTCTCATTAAAGGGTGAAGCTAAGATATGGTTTAATTCTCTTGATCCTGGTTGTGTGCGTAGTCCCCAGGATATGATTTATTACTTCTCTGCTAAATATTTCCCTGCTCATAAGAAACAAGCTGCTTTAAGGGAAATATATAATTTTGTGCAAATTAAAGAAGAGAGTCTCCCACAAGCTTGGGGGAGGCTTCTCCAATTACTTAATGCTTTGCCTGATCATCCTCCCAAGAAAAATGAAATACTTGATATCTTTTATAATGGACTAACCGATGCTTCCAGAGACCACCTGGATAGTTGTACTGGTTGTGTTTTCAGGGAAAGAACACCAGATGAAGCTGAAATTTTATTGAATAATATGTTGACCAATGAAAATAATTGGACACTTCCTGATCCAATCCCTGATCCAATTCCTGAACCAACTCCTGAGCCAACTCCGGAGAAAAGGGGTATTCTATTTCTCAGTCCTGAAGATATGCAAGAGGCAAAGAAATCTATGAAAGAAAAAGGTCTAAAAGCTGAAGATGTTAAGAATTTACCTCCAGTTGAAGAAATACATGGTCTTAATTTACCGCCTGTTGAAGAAATACATGGTTTTAATCCATCACCTATTGAAGAAACACATGGTCTTGATAACCCGACAGAGGTAGTAAAGGTAAATTCTCTCTATAGAGATGATAAAGCTGAAATCCCATTTACTATGTTTGCTAGCCCATGCTTGGATGAGTTTGATGACTTTATGGTTAAGCAAGAAAACTTCAATGCTTATTTTGGTAGGGAATTAAAATGAAATGCTGATATGCTTGAACACTTGGGTGATTATATGGCTAATGTTAAAGGTGAACTTAAACTTATTAGTAAACATGCTTCTATGGTTACCACTCAAGTAGAACAAGTACTTAAAGCTCAGAATGAATTGAATAGTAAAAATGATAATGTTGTTAGAGTGGCTACTAGAACTTGTAAAATGACTCAGTAACCTTTGTATCCTGAGGGCCATCCTAAGAGAATTGAGCAAGATTCTCAGATAAATAATATTGATGCACCTAGTCCTTCTAAGAGGAAGAAAAATAAAAATGATAGGACTTTGCATGCTTCTAGTGAACCTGTTATTGACACACCTGAGAATCCCAATAATATCTCTATTTCTGATGCTAAAACACAATCTGGTAATGAGCATGAACCTAGTGGTAATGTTAATAATGATGTTCATGTTGATACTCAACCTAGCAATAATAATGATGTAGAAATTGAACCTGTTGTTGATCTTGATAACCCACAATCAAAGAATCAACATTATGATAAGAGACACTTTGTTGCTAGGAAGCACGGTAAGGAAAGAGAACCATGGGTTCAGAAACCCATGCCTTTTCCTCCCAAACCATCCAAGAAAAAGGATGATGAGGATTTTGAGCGCTTTGCTGAAATGATTAGACCTATCTTTTTGCGTATGCGATTAACTGATATGCTCAAAATGAATACCTATGCTAAGTATATGAGAGAAATTTTGACAAATAAAAGAAAGATACCGGAAGCTGAAATTTCCACTATGCTTGCTAATTATACTTTTAAAGGTGGAATACCTAAGAAACTGGGAGATCCAGGAGTACCAACTATACCATGCTCCATTAAAAGAAACTATGTTAAAACTGCTTTATGTGATCTTGGAGCCGGTGTTAGTGTTATCCCTCTCTCTTTATATCGTAGACTTGAATTGAATAAGTTGACACCTACTGAAATATGTTTGCAAATGGCCGATAAATCAACTGCAATACCTGTCGGCATTTGTGAGGATGTGCCTGTTGTGGTTGCAAACGTTGCTATTTTAACGGACTTTGTTATTCTTGATATTCCCGAGGACGATACTACGTCTATTATTCTTGGATGACCCTTTTTGAATACTGCAGGGGTTGTTATTGATTGCAACAAAGGCAATGTCACTTTTCATGTTAATGGCAACGAGCATACGGTACACTTTCCGAGGAAACAACCTCAAGTTCATAGTATAAACTCTATTGGAAAAATTCCATCGATTATTTTTGGAGGCTTTGAATTTCCACTACCTACTGTCAAGAAGAAATATGATATTCTTATTATTGGGGACGTGCATATCCCCGTTGAGGTAACCTAGTGTTATTCGAAAATTCTCCAATTCCATGTTATTCGGAATGAGTTTGTTAACATGACCTGATCAACCTTGTTAGTAGATTCCTTTTGATGAGCATGAGATGGATGAATTTAGAAAACACAACTCTCTGTACCCTCTTTTTACTTTCTGTTATTTATATTAAATGAAGCAAAAATAGTAATTTCTGTCTGTTTTCTGAATTATCCAAGCAATTAAAAAATACCCCGAAAATAAAAGTTCTCCAAATGCCCTGAAATTTAAATATGATTTTTTTTTGGAATATTTGAGAATATTTGGCACTTAGAACACAACAGGGGGAGCAAGCACCTGGCCACGAGGGTCCAGGGTGCGCCCCTGCCTCGTGGGCCCACGGCGGCTCCCCTCCACTTATTCCAGCTACCACACACTCTTTCTTCCTCCCACAAACATCACTAGCCAGCTCAAACCCGAGTCCAAGCTCATCTTGCTGCCATTTTCGATCTCCTTGCTCAAAGCACCTCTCACAAGACTGCTTTGGGGGATTGTTCCTTGGTATGTGACTCCTCCAATGGACCAATTAGTTTCTGTTCTAGTGCTTTATTCATTGCATATTTTTCTGCTTAGGTGACCCTATTCTTGAGCTTGCATGTCAAATTTATATGGTCAAAAGTATTTTTAATGCATGATATAGTCTCTAGGTACTTTTGGTAGTAGTTGCTATCAATTTTGTTGAGTTTGGTTCACTTTTATTTTGAAGTTACTAAAATTTCAGAAATTTTTCAGAGGAAGAAATATGTTTAGGAAAATGTACCAAGGTGGTCCTTCAAGGAAGCAAGGACCCAGGCTCACCATATGCGATGCCGACGATGAACCACCAAGGGAAGCTCAAGTGCGGGCTTGTGAATGGCCGTCAGAGGACTTTATGGATCAAGCAGGAATCAAGGAAGAATTTAACGAGTATGTGCGTAATGCCAATCTTGAGAGCTTCGAGGCAGATAAGTGCCGCCAATACCACTATCTCACTGATTCATTTGTGAGAAGGTTTGAATTTTCATCATCATGTAATTTTCAAACTGTCCTATTTGATCTTTATGAAAATTCTTATACTATGACTTAGAAGATTTTACCACTGCTTGTAAACTTCCACAATGGGACAGCACTAGTGAGCCTTGCAAATCTGAGTTTAGAGATTTTCTTGCAAGTATAATTGTGGGGGAATCTAGAGATATAACACAAGCTACCATAGGGAGCATTCATTTTCCTGCTATACATTATTTTGCTCTCTTCATAGGTACGTGCATAATGATAAGGATGAAGTATGTCACATGTGTGTCCCTGACCTCAGTGTTCTCAGGAGTGCTATATTAGGAGATAAACATTATAATTTGGGAGCCATTATTGCACATAGGTTGCATAATAATAAATCTATTGGAGATTTCTTCGGTGGAATTTATGCAACCCATCTAGCTAATTTTCTTGATATGCCCATACGTGGGTATGATATTGAGTTGCCTCCTGTTTATTTAGATTATGAGGCCATGGTTCGTCATCAGTTTGTTGAGAGGAACGATCAGTTCCTCCAGTACGGACTAATCTTTGAAAGACGATGCACCTATCACGTCGCTCTCCCTGCTCCTGCTTTCTTTGACTCTTAGGAAAAAGGGAGATATGTTATAACCAGGGAGGAGGCAGACAAATATAAGAGGAGGACGGATACGGCCTGTGTCCAAGCGGCAGCTCATGAGGCAATAGCTGCTGCATCACAGTACGACCCCAGTTACAACTTTGGATATCCGCCAGGCCAGTTGTGGCCATAGACCAACTTAGGCCAAGGCCTAAGCTTGCGGGAGTACGTATTTCTCACCGACATTTCATTCATGCTCACACACTCATTGATAGTTGTCGGTGCTCATACTTTTTCACTGTATCATCCATGCTAGTTTATTTCCCTTTTTATGCTTTCTTCTTGTGTGTTTAATAAACCTTAAGAAAAACAAAAAATTAGTTGTAGTTTTTAATTAGTTTACTTTTCATGCTATAGTAGTAGTAGTAATTAAAAAGAAAACCCAAAAAGATTTCTCGTTCTTCTTTTGCTTGTTGGGAGCTTTCCCGTGTACATAGTTTTATTTCTTTTCTTTGGGGGTCGAGAGGAGAAGACCATAATTAAAATGTTAAAGTGGCTCTTATATGCATTACTGTTGATCCGAAAAAAGAGCCCATATTACCTTGTCTTCTCTCTTGAATTGAATGCTTGCAGATTCCAGCTTAGTCCAATGCACGTGCACCAATATTATTATTCACATCATTCGGTCATGCAAGTGAAAGGCAATAATGATGATTATATGATGAACTTATTGAGATGAGAAAAGCTGGTATGAACTCGACCTCTCTTGTTTTTGTAAATATGATTAGTTCATCATTCCTGATTCAGCCTATTATGAATAAACATGTTTGCAATGACAATTAGAGATTATAGTTGCTTATGCCATGCTTAATTAGCTAGGAGCTTATAATGGTTTACCTTGCGTGCCAATATGCTATTAAAATGGTTGTGATGTGGTATGATAGGGTAGTATCCTCTTTCGAATGATTCGAGTGGCTTGACTTGGCACATGTTCACGCATGTAGTTGAAACAAAATCAACATAGCCTCTATGATATTTATGTTCATGGTGCATTATATCCTACTCATGCTTGCATTTGATGTTGATTAATTTTAATGCATGTTCATGATTGTGGTCACTCTCTAGCTGGTTGCTTCCCAGTCTTTTGCTAGCCTTCACTTGTGCTAAGCGGGAATACTGCTTGTGCATCCAATTCCATAAACCTCAAAGTTATTCCATATGAGTCCACCATACCTATCTATATACGGTATCTACCTGCCGTTCCAAGTAAATTTGTATGTGCCAAACTCTAAACCTTCAAATAAACATTCTGTTTTGTATGCTCGAATAGCTCATGTATCAACTAGGGTTGTCCGTATATTCCATGTTGGGCAAGTTATTCTCAAGAGGAGTGGACTCCGCTCCTCACTCACGAGAAAATGGCTGGTCACCGGGATGCCCAGTCCCATGCTTTATGCAAAACAAATCAAAATAATTGCAAATAAAACCCCCCTGGGACTCTTGTTAGTTGGAGGCACTCATTGTTTCGAGCAAGCCATGGATTGATGCTTGTTGGTGGAGGGAGAGTATAAAATTTACCATTCTGTTTGGGAACCGCCTATAATGTGTGTAGCATGGAATATATCGCCATCTCTTGGTTGTTATGTTGACAATGAAAGTATACCGCTCAAAATATTATTCACCTCTATTTCAAAATCGAGCTCTGGCACCTCTACAAATCACTGCTTCCCTCTTCGAAGGGCCTATCTATTTCCTTTTATGTTGAGTCATCATCCTCTTATTAAAAAGCACCAGTTGGAGAGCACCGCTGTCATTTGCATTCATTACTGTTAGTTTACATTGAGTATGACTTGACTGGATCTCTTTTACCATGAATTACAATGTCTAGTCAGTCCTTGATCTTTAAAGGTGCTATGCATTTATGTTTTGCGGTCTCAGAAAGGGCTAGCGAGATACCATCTTGTTATATCATATCATGATTGTTTTGAGAAAGTGTTGTCATCCGAGATTTATTATTATTGCTCGCTAGTTGATTATGCCATTGATATGAGTAAACATGAGACCTAAATGTGATTGTGAATATGGTTAGTTCATAATCTTTGCTGAAAACTTGAATGCTGGCTTTACATATTTACAAAAACAAGAGCAAACAAAGTTTGTGAAAGTTTTTCTTTATCACTTTCACTTTATCAACCGAATTGCTTGAGAACAAGCAAAGGTTTAAGCTTGTGGGAGTTGATACGTCTCCATCATATCTACTTTTCCAAACACTTTTGCCCTTGTTTTGGACTCTAACTTGCATGATTTGAATGGAACTAACCTGGACTGACGTTGTTTTCAGCAGAATTGCCATGGTGTTATTTTTGTGCAGAAATAGAAGTTCTCAGAATGACCTGAAAATCAATGGAGAATTATGTTGGAATATATAAAAAATACTGGAAGGAAGATCCACGTCCTACCCCCTGGGCGCGCCCCTGCCTCGTGGGCCCCCTGACGCTCCACCGACCTCAACCCTGACTCCATATATTCACTTTCGGGGAGAAAAAAACCAGAGAGAAGGATTCATCGTGTTTTACGATACGGAGCCGCCGCCAAGCCCTAAACTCTCTCGGGGGGGCTGCTCTGGAGTCCGTTCGGGGCTCTGAAGAAGGGAATCCGTTGCCATCGTCATCACCAACCTTCCTCCATCACCAATGTCATGATGCTCACCGCCGTGTGTGAGTAATTCCATCGTAGGCTTGCTGGACGGTGATGGGTTGGATGAGATTTATCATGTAATCGAGTTAGTTTTGTTAGGGTTTGATCCCTAGTATGCACTATGTTCTAAGATTGATGTTGCTATGACTTTGCTATGCTTAATGCTTGTCACTAGGGCCCTAGTGCCATGATTTCAGATCTGAACCTATTATGTTTTCATCAATATATGAGAGTTCTTGATCCTATCTTGCAAGTCAATAGTCACCTACTATGTGTTATGATCCGGCAACCCCGAAGTGACAATAATCGGGACCACTCCTGGTGATGACCGTAGTTTGAGGAGTTCATGTATTCACTATGTGATAATGCTTTGGTCCGGTACTCTATTAAAAGGAGGCCTTAATATTCCCTAGTTTCCAATAGGACCCCACTGCCACGGGAGGGTAGGGCAAAAGATGTCTTGCAAGTTCTTTTCCGTAAGCACGTATGACTATATCCGGAATACATGCCTACATTACATTCATGAATTGGAGCTAGTTCTTTGTCACCCTATGTTATGACTGTTACATGATGAACCACATCCGGCATAATTCTCTATCACCGATCCAATGCCTACGAGCTTTCCATATATTGTTCTTCACTTATTTACTTTTCCGTTGCTATTGTTACAATCACTGTAAAACACCAAAAATATTACTTTTGCTACCATTACCTTTTACCACCGTTACCACTACTATCATATTACTTTGCTACTAAATACCTTCCTGTAGATATTAAGTTTCCACATGTGGTTGAATTGACAACTCAGCTGCTAATACTTGAGAATATTCTTTGGCTCCCCTTGTGTCGAATCAATAAATTTGGGTTGAATACTCTACCCTCGAAAACTGTTGTGATCCCCTATACTTGTGGGTTATCAGTAACCCCCCTCGGTACTCCAATAAATACCCGATACTATCTGGAACACTTCTGATGTCTGAATACCATCGTTCTATATATCAATCTTTACCTCTCGACCATTTTGAGACTCCTCGTCATGTCTGTGATCTCATCCGGGACTCTGAACAATATTTGGTGACTAAATCACATAACTCATATAATACTAAATCGTCATCGAACATTAAGCGTGCGGACCCTGCAGGTTCAAGAACTATGTAGACATGACCGAGACACCTCTCCGGACAATAACCAATAGCGGAACCTGGATGCTCATATTGCCTTCTACATATTCTATGAACACGTAATTCCCTTTGTCATCGGTATGTTACTTGCCCGAGATTCGATCGTCAGTATCTTCATACATAGTTCAATCTCGTTACTGGAAAGTCTCTTTATTCGTTTCGTAATGCATCATCATGTAACTAAGTCATTAGTCACTTTGCTTGCAAGGCTTCTTATGATGTGTATTACCGAGAGGGCCCAGAGACACCTCTCCGATACTCGGAGTGACAAATCCTAATCTCGATCTATGCCAACCCAACAAACACCTTAGGAGATACCTGTAGAGCATCTTTATAATCACCTAGTTACGTTGTGACGTTTGATATCACACAAGGTATTCCTCCGGTATCCGGGAGTTGCATAATATCATAGTCGAAGGAATATGTATTTGACATGAAGAAAGCAATAGCAATAAAACTGAACGATCAATATGCTAAGCTAACGGATGGGTCATGTCCATCACATCATTCTCCTAATGATGTGATCCCGTTATAAAATGACAACTCATGTCCATGGTTAGGAAACCTTAGCCATCTTTGATCAACGAGCTAGTAAAGTAGAGGCTCACTAGGGACTAAGTGTTTTGTCTATGTATTCACACATGTATTAAGGTTTCCGGTCAATACAATTCTAGCATGAATAATAAACACTTATCATGAATAAGGAAATATAAAATAACAACTTTATTATTGCCTCTAGGGCATATTCCTTCAGATATCATATTGTGCAAGACAATCGGTACTAGCACATACTAGAATTCATCTTGTTCCCCCAAGAACTAATTAATTACTCAAACATGGTGATGGAGTACTGATAGCCCACAAGTATAGGGAATCAATTGTAGCCTCTTTCGATAAGTAAGAGTGTCGAACCCAATGAGTAGCTAAAGGTAGAACAAATATTTCCTCAAGTTCTATCGACCACCGATACAACTCTACGCAGGCTTAACGTTCGCTTTACCTAGAACAAGTATGAAACTAGAAATACTTTGTAGGAGGGTTTTAGGATTATTAAAGTAGTGCATAATATCTTTCACATAATGAGCATCGAGGGTTTTAGGAGGTTCCCCATCTCCACCAGTAGCAAGTACACCTAATGTTTTTGGTATTTCATGTTCCATATGCATAACTAAAGATATAAAACAACTTAGAATAGCAAATAAAATCTATTTAGTGATAAAGCAAACAAACGCACACGAGAATATTCACCCCACGCTATTGCTCCCCGGCAACGGCGCGCAGAAAAAGGTCTTGATAACCCACAAGTATAGGGGATAAATTGTAGCCTCTTTCGATAAGTAAGAGTGTCTAAACCAATGAGGAGCTAAAGGTAGAACAAATATTACCTCAAGTTCTATCGACCACCGATACAACTCTACGCACGCTTAACATTCACTTTACTTAGAACAAGTATGAAACTAGAAGTACTTTGTAGGTGTTGTAGGCTAGGTTTGCAAGATAATAAAGAGCACATAAATAAAAGCTAGGGGCTGTTTATATAAAGACACAACTAAGTTAGTTTTAGTAGAGAGCTTTTTGTCATGAGAAATTTATTTGTCCCTAGGCAATCGATAACTAGACCGGTAATCATTATAGCAATTTTATATGAGGGAGAGGCATAAGCTAACATACTTTCTCTTCTTGGATCATATGCACTTATGATTGGAACTCTAGCAAGCATTCGCAACTACTAAAGATCATTAAGGTAAAACCCAACCATAGCATTAAAGTATCAAGTCCTCTTTATTCCCATACGCCATAACCCACTTATCCGTGTTTGTGTTTCACTCACTCATGCAACACAGACAATAAGCAAACCATGAACATATTGCAAACCCTACAGCGGGGATCCCTCACGCTTGCGCAACACGGAGAGCACCATAGGACAGCACCAATAATAAAACATGCAACTCAAACCAATCACGGTCATCAATGAACCCATAGGACAAAACAGATCTACTCAAACATCATAGGATAGCCATACATCATTGGGAAATAATATATAGCGTTGAGCGCCATGTTTAAGTAGAGATTACAGAGGGGAGAAGAGGTGTTACACCGCTGCATAGAGGGGAAGAGAGTTGGTGATGACGGTGGTGAAGTTGTTGGTGTAGATCGTATTCACGATGATGGCCCCGACGGTGTTCCAGCGCCCCCAAGAGAAAGGGGGAGAGAGCCCCCCTTCTTCTTATTCCTTCTTGACCTTCCCCCTAGATGGGAAAAGGGTTTTCCCTCTAGTCCTTGGCTTCCATGGAGGTAGAGGGGCGGGAGCTCCTCCGAGGTTGGATCTTTCTCTCTCTCTCTCTCTCTCTCTCTATATATATATATATATATATATATATATATATATATATATATATATATATATCTTTGTGCCCTTCTGTTTCCGCGCTCCCTGATTCTGTCCTTTCACCGTTTCTTAAATTCCCAGAGATCCGTACCTCCGATTGGGCTGAAATTTTAACACAATTTTTATCTGGGTATTTTCTTTCTTGCGCCATAAGAAGGGCACCAACTGCCTAACAAAGTGGCCACAATGGCCCAGGGCATCGTCTCATGCTGATTCTTTTTCCCAAAAATCACATACATTCCAAAAAAAATCTCCGTAAGTTTTTACCCCGTTTGGACTCCGTTTGATATGGATTTCCTGTGAAACAAAAAACATGCAACAAATAGGAACTGGCACTGGGCACTGGATCAATATGTTAGTCCCAAAAAGAGTATAAGAAGTTGCCAAAAGTATATGAAAGTTGTAGAATATTGGCATGAAACAATCAAAAGTTATAGATACGACGGAGACGTATCAGCATCCCCAAGCTTAATTTTTGCTCGTCCTCGAGTAGGTAAATGATAAAAAAAAGATAATTTTTGATGTGGAATGCTACCTAGCATAATCTTGATCATATAATCTAATCATGGCATGAATATTAAGACACGAGTGATTCAAAGCAATAGTCTATCATTTGACATTAAGACAGTAATACTTCAAGCATGCTAATAAAGCAATCATGTCTTCTCAAAATAAGCCAAAGAAAGTTATCCCTACAAAATCATATAGTCTGGCTATGCTCCATCTTCATCACACAAAGTATTTCATCATGCACAACCCCGATGACAAGCCAAGCAATTGTTGCATACTTTTAATGTTCTCAAGCCTTTTCAACTTTCATGCAATACATGAGCGTGAGCCATGGATATAACACTATAGGTGGAATAGAATATGATGGTGGAGGTCGTGTGGGGAAGACAAAAAGGAATAAAGTCTCACATCGACGCGGCTAATCAACGGGCTATGGAGATGTAACACCCCGGATGTAACCTAACTTAATTGTATTCCAACTCCTGCCTTTTCCCGGCTTTAAGTTATGAGATTCATGGTTGGGTTTTGTCTTCGTTTTTTTTCTTGTCATGCATTTTTTCTTTTCTTTTCATGTCTCTTGTTGCATCATGGCATCATCATGTGCATTTTTTTTTCTTTTCTTTTCATGTCTCTTGTTGCATCATGGCATCATCATGTGCATCTTTATGTTGTGAGCTTCTGCATTTGAGGCTTGTTCTTTGGGATCCTAGTTTCATATTATTGCGTTTGTGTTGATTTTTCTACAGCAACCCCAACATATTATATATGTTTTTGGGGTAGAAAAATCCAATGAATCCAGTGGTGGCCTTAGTTTCTGCATTTGAGCAAGTTCATGAACCTGTCCTTTTCCATCATGTTGCTGTTTTGTCTTCTAGGTGTTTATTCATGCAATCTTTCTATGAGGTGGTTAAGCACCTGGTTAGCTTCATTTTCATGTATACTTCATGCTAGAACTTGTTCCATGCCATGACATGCCTTGTAGTGAGTTAATCAAGCTTGTAAAGATGCCATGTTGAATCTGTTTTTGTCATGTCCTGGAATTTCTCTAAGTCTGTAATCTGTTTATGTTTTTGCCATGTTCACATGCTTGCAATTGTATTTTCTGATCCCTTTTGGCTCAAGGTCACTAAGGGACTTTTGTTAAGCTCTTTGAGTAGCTCCATGTCATGCCTTGCTTTTCCATGTTCAGTTCCTGTAGCATATAGTTTTCTTGCTCCAAAGTGTGCTACCTGATCTGGAATTCCAGACAAGTGTTAATTTCACTAAGTCTGAAATCTGTTTACCAATTGCACTTTTGCCATGCTTGTTTGAACTTGTTAATGGATAAATTGGCCGTAGCTCAGTGTTCATATTTTGTTAAACATCATGAATGGATCGCTGCCATGTATTTTGTTGCCATGTTTGGGTGCTGTAGGATGTTTGTCTTGTTGCATTTAGATGGCTACTTGCTGTATATCGCAGACCGGTGCCATATTTGAATCGCTTGCCATTTCCAAACGGTGTCTCCGATTCCGGTGTTCTTTATATCGATTTCAACCGAAATCACCTCACCTTTCTAGTGGCACACTTGGTTTTCCAAGTTGAGGCCAGGTTCGTTCAATCCTTTCCAAATCTTGCATATGCATCACATATCGCATCCCGCATAGCATACCATGTTTGCATCATGTTGTTTGAGCTTCGCATGTGGTTGATTGTGTCCCTTTTGCTTGTTTGTCTTGTTTGGGTAGAGCCGGGAGACGAGTTCGCTAACGAGGAGCCCGTTGAGTTTGCTTTCGAGGATCCAGTCAACTCTGACAACTTTGCAGGCAAGATGATCATACCCTCGAAATCACTTCTATCTTTGCTTTGCTAGATGCTCGCTCTTTTGCTATGCCTATGCTACGATGCCTACCACTTGCTTATCATGCCTCCTAAATTGCCATGTCAAACCTCTAACCCACCATGTCCTAGCAAACTGTTGATTGGCTATGTTACCGCTTTGCTCAGCCCCTCTTATAGCGTTGCTAGTTGCAGGTGAAGATTGGAGACCGTTCCTTGTTGGAACATTATTTTCTTGTTGGGATATCATTATATTATCTTGTTATCTTAATGCATCTATATACTTGGTAAAGGGTGGAAGGCCCGGCCTTTTAGCCTAGTGTTTTGTTCCACTCTTGCCGCCCTAGTTTTCCGTCATATCGGTGTTATGTTCCCGGATTTTGCGTTCCTTACGCGGTTGGGTGATAATGGGAACCCCTTGATAGTTCGCCTTGAATAAAACTCCTCCAGCAATGCCCAACCTTGGTTTTACCATTTTCCACCTAGCCTCTTTTTCCCTTGGGTTTCCGGAGCCCGAGGGTCATCTTATTTAAACCCCCCACCGGGCCAGTGCTCCTCTGAGTGTTGGTCCACCTCGTCAGCCGCCGGTGGCCACCAGGAGCAACTCTGGGCTGGCCTACCGGAAGTTTAGACAATCTGAGTGTGCCCTGAGAACGAGATATGTGCAGCTCCTATCGGGATTTGTCGGCACATTCGGGCGGTGTTGCTGGATTTGTTTTAACTTGACGAAGTGTCTTGTAGAACCGGGATACCGAGTCTGATCGGAATGTCTCGGGAGAAGGTTTATCCTTCGTTGACCATGAGAGCTTGTCATGGGCTAAGTTAGGACTCCCCTGCAGGGATTTGAACTTTTGAAAGCCGTGCCCGCAGTTATGGGCAGATGGGAATTTGTTAATGTCTGGTTGTAGATAACTTGAACCTTAACTTAATTAAAATGAATCAACTGAGTGTGTTACCGTGATGGTCTCTTCTCGGCGGAGTCCGGGGAGTGAACACGGTGTTGGAGTAATGTTTGCGCAGGTTGTTCTCTAGTTATTTGTTCGTGCATTGCCTTCTCTTCTCGCTCTCATTTGCGAATAGGTTAGCCACCATACATGCTAGTCGCTTGCTGCAGCTCCACATATTTACCTTGCCTTACCTATTAAGCTTAAATAGTCTTGATCGCGAGGGTGCGAGATTGCTGAGTCCCTGTGGCTCACAGATTACTTCCAAACCAGATGCAGGGCCTGATGACTCCGTTCCATATGACGCGCTTGAGCTCAAGTGGGAGTTCGACGAGGACTCACGCCGTTACTATGTGTCTTTCCCTGATGATCAGTAGTGGTGCCTAGTTGGGGCGATCGGGACCGTGTCGCATGTTGGGTTGATCTTTTATTTTGGCACCGTAGTCAGGCCATGAGTGATTGTATGATGTAATGCTATTTATGTACCTTGTTTGACGTGTCGAGTGTAAGCCAACTATGTTACCTTCCCCTTTTATTATCTATATTACATGGGATGTTGTGAAGATTGCCTTACTTGCGACATTGCTTTCAATGCGGTTATGCCTCTAAGTCGTGCTTCGACACGTAGGAGATATAGCCGCATCGAGGGCGTTACAGGAGATGCCCATCAATTGATGTAAATGCGAGGAGTAGGGATTGCCATGCAACAAATGCACCAGAGCTATAAGTGTATGAAAGCTCAAACTGAAAACTAAGTGGGTGTGCATCCAACTTGCTTGTTCATGAAGACCTCTGGCATTTGAGGAAGCCCATCATCGGAATATGCAAGCAAAGTTATATAATGAAAATTCCCACTAGTATATGAAAATGATAACTCAAGAGACTCTCTATATGAAGAACATGGTGCTACTCTGAAGCACAAGTGTGGTAAAAGGATAGTAGCATTGCCCCTTCTCTCTTTTTCTCTCATTCATTTTTTGTTTTTTTTGTTTTTTGGGCCCTCTCTTTTTTTCGTCCGGAGTCTCATCCCGACTTGTCGGGAATCATAGTCTCCATCATCCTTTCCTCACTGGGGCAATGATCTAATAATGATGATCATCACACTTTTATTTACTTACAACTCAATATTACAACTCGTTATCTAGAACAAAGTATGACTCTATATGAATGCATCTGGCAGTGTACCAGGATGTGCAATGATCTAGCATAGGAAAGATATAAAAAAGGACAAGCCATGGAAATATCATGCTAGATATCTTACGATCATGCAAAGCAATATGACAATGAACGCTCAAGTCATGTATATGATGATGATGGAAGTTGCATGGCAATATATCTCGGAATGGCTATGGAAATGCCACGATAGGTAGGTATGGTGGCTGTTTTGAGGAAGATATAAGGAGGCTTATGTGTGATAGAGCGTATCGTATCACGGGGTTTGGATGCACCGGCAAAGTTTGCACCAACTCTCGAGGTGAGAAAGGGCAATGCACGGTACCGAAGAGGCTAGCAATGATGGAAGGGTGAGAGTGCGTATAATCCATGGACTCAATAGTAGTCATAAAGAACTCACATAATTATTGCAAAAAATTATTAGCTATCGAAACAAAGTACTACGCACATGCTCCTAGGGGGATAGATTGGTAGGAAAAGACCATCGCTTGTCCCCGACCGCCACTCATAAGGAAGACAATCAATAAATAAATCATGCTCCGACTTCATCACATAACGGTTCACCATACGTGCATGCTACGTGAATCACAAACTTCAACACAAGTATTTCTACAATCAACAATTACCCACTAGCATGACTCTAATATCACCATCTTTATATCGCAAAACTATTGCAAGGAATCAAACATATCATATGCAGTGATCTACAAGTTTTATGTATGATTTTATGACTAACCATGTGAATGACCAATTCCTGTCAACTCTCTAAATAGATATAAGTGAAGAAAGAGAGTTTAATTCTTTCTACAAAAGATGTGCCCACACTCTAACAAATATAAGAGAAGCGAAAGAGCACTCTACAAATGGCGGTTTTCTATGTGTAGGAAAACAGGCAATCCAAACTTCAAATGATATAAGTGAAGCACATGAAGCATTCTATAAAGCCATACTCAAAAGATATAAGTGAAGTGCAAAGAGCATTCTATAAATCAACCAAGTACTACCTCATACCAGCATGGTGCATTATTCAAAGAAAAAGAAAAAGCACACGACGCTCCAAGATTTACGCATATCATGTGACCAATAAAAATATAGCTCCAAGTAAAATTACCGATGATCGTTAGAAGAAAGAGGGGATGCCTTTTGGGGCATACCCAAGCTTAGTTGCTTGGAAGTCCTTGAATATTACCTGGGGGTGCTTCGGTCATCCCCAAGCTTGGGCTCTTGCCACTCCTTATTCCTTCATCCATCATGATCTTACCCAAAACTTGAAAACTTCAATCACACAAAACTTAACAAAACCCTAATGAGATCCGTTAGTATAATAAAACAAATCACCACTTCAAGTACTATTGCAAACTCATTCATATTTTATTTTTTCATTGTAGCTACTGTATTATAACTTCTTTATGGCTTATACCATCGATAAAATCGATAGTTTCATCAAAACTAGCAAAACAATGCATAAAAAACAGAATATGTCTTAAACATGATAGTCTGTAGTAATCTGAACCTCAACCATACTTCTGTAACTCCAAAAATTCTGAAAAATTAGGACAAAATAAACAATTTGTATATAAGTACTGTGCAAAAAGTTTTAGAAGCGTTTGACTTTCCAGTAAAAAAAGTAAAATCACGCACTATAGCCACAGTTTTTGCACCGCACAAACCAAACAAGCAATCTAATCATCCTAAAGGAAAATCTTGGAACATTATTTTTATAATACAATGGAATTGTACAAGGGTATAATTATTTTTGTGAGAATCTTCATGAAAAATTCTACATTGTTTCCATGAGCATGAACACTAGTGTTCAAGGTCGACCCTCACTTCACCAATGCATCACCTTTCAATCCTTCTCTTTTTGTGAAGTTTTAAGTTCCCCTCTATATTTTTTATTTTTAAACTTTATAACAGCACTCAGCAGAAATAAATGACTCTCTAAAACTTCCGGGTTGTCTCCCTGGTAGCGCTTTCTTTAAAGCCATTAAGCTAGGCATATAGTGCTCAAGTAACGGATCCACCCGGATCCCAAGGTATATCAAAGCCAATTTTAATTAACAATGATTTGTGATTTAGTAGTGAACACAAAGTAACATATATCATGTAATGACAAAGTTTAACTCTCTTCCTATGCATCGGTATGTCATAAAAGAACAATTCATGCACACAAAGTAAAGGCCAATGCATAGTATAAACAGTTTGTTGCAATTTTATCGGATTGGAAACATAGAGAGGCGGAGATATAGTTCCTCTCTCATAATAATTGCAAGTAGGAGCAACAAGCACATGCATATTATATTTATCAAAATCATCATCTGCAATAGTAGAACGCAACCCATCAATATAATCCTTAGTAAGAGCAAACTTCTCCGATATAGTGTAGCTGGGAGAATTCAAAAAGATAATAGGACTATCATGCGTAGGTGCAATAGAGACAATTTTGATTCTTAACATAACAAACTATAGCAAGTTCATCTCCATAAGCATAACTCATATTGGCATCATGGCCACAAGCATAGCAATTATCAAGTTCATCAAAGAGGGATATTTCAAATGAATCAACGAGATCATAGCAATTATCATAGCATTCATCCTTCGGTAAGGATGAAGGGACATTAAACAATCTATGAGTTGGAGGGTTACTCTCATTAGAAGGTGGGTATAGGTAGCTAATCCGCTCTTCCTCCTTTTGTTCTTCGCTCTCCTCATCATCTTTTTCATCCAATGAGCTCACAGTTTCAGCAATTTCTTCTTCCATAGTTTCTTGCAAAATATTAGTCTCGTCTTGGACAGCGGAGGAGTCCTCAATAAACGCATCAATATCGGCATTGTATTCATAATTATCATAGCAATAATTAAGTATAGCAAAATTTTCAGGTCTGTAAACATCATCATAAAGATCTTCACACTTTTTAAACAAAGATTCAATTTCATAAGCACCCTTAAAAGCAACGAATTCTTCTATTCGTTCCACATCATGGTAATCATATATACCATTAGCATAAGAAGCCAAGGTTTTATTATCATTAAATTTACATGAAAAGGGAAGGTGTGGAGCCTTCATCCTAGAGCAACAAGTACAATCATATCTCAAGCATAGTTCACGAGCATACCAATGCAACATATGAATTTGATCCCATAATAGTTTCCCTTTTTGTGTCAAGCGATAATCCCTAAAGTATTCACGTTGATCCAACATGTCTCCCATTATATAATTGAATGGGGTTTTCTCAGGATTATTAAAGTAGTGCATAATATCTTTCACATAATGAGCATCGAGGGTTTTAGGAGGTTCCCCATCTCCACCAGTAGCAAGTACAGCTAATGTTTTTGGTATTTCATGTTCCATATCCATAACTAAAGATATAAAACAACTTAGAATAGCAAATAAAATCTTTTTAGTGATAAAGCAAACAAACACACACGAGAATATTCACCCCACGCTATTGCTCCCCGGCAACGGCGCCAGAAAAAGGTCTTGATAACCCACAAGTATAGGGGATCAATTGTAGCCTCTTTCGATAAGTAAGAGTGTCTAAACCAATGAGGAGCTAAAGGTAGAACAAATATTCCCTCAAGTTCTATCGACCACCGATACAACTCTACGCACTCTTGACGTTCGCTTTACTTAGAACAAGTATGAAACTAGAAGTACTTTGTAGGTGTTGTAGGCTAGGTTTGGAAGATAATAAAGAGCATATAAATAAAATCTAGGGGTTGTTTATATAAAGACACAACTAAGTTAGTTTTAGTAGAGAGCTTTTTGTCACGAGAAAGTTATTTGTCCCTAGGCAATCGATAACTAGCCCGGTAATCATTATAGCAATTTTACATGAGGGAGAGGCATAAGCTAACATACTTTATCTTCTTTGATCATATGAACTTATGATTGGAACTCTAGAAAGCATCTGCAACTACTAAAGATCATTAAGGTAAAACCCAACCATAGCATTAAAGTACCAAGTCCTTTTTATTCCCATACGCCATAGCCCACTTATCAGTGTTTGTGTTTCAGTCACTCACGCAACATAGACAATAAGCAAACCATGAACATATTGTAAACCCTATAGCGGGGATCCCTCACGCTTGCGCGACACGGAGAGCACCATAGGACACCACCAATAATAAAACATGCAACTCAAACCAATCACGATCATCAATGAACCCATAGGACAAAACGGATCTACTCAAACATCATAGGATAGCCATACATCATTGGGAAATAATATATAGCGTTGAGTACCATTTTTAAGTAGAGATTAAAGCAAGGAGAAGAGGTGTTACACCCCTGCACAGATGTAGCGACCCGACCCAAAATGGATCGAAGTCTCTGTGCTTAAGTGTCATCCCTGGATCGGTATGCTGACACACACAGTACACGAGGAATTATAACAGAGTTCAATCACACTTTATTACATCGAGGTTCTCAAAAGAGTATTTATTACAATAATATGGTCAAAGGCCATCTCAATAAAAATAACTGCGGAAGCATTGAAGGTAAATGAGTCCATCCAACTCCACGGCAAACTGAGTGTAGAACAACGACCTATCGCACCTTTAATCTTCGTCGGAAAAGTCTGCAACATGAGACGTTGCAGCCGTGTAGGTCAGCACATGGAATATGCTGGCAATTTCACACCATAGAATAATAATAAATGAAAAGACTATTTCTATATGCAAATTTAGCTAGTGGAGGCTCTAAGTTTTATTTTGCATAAATCTAATTTTACCCTACAACAAATGATTTTATTTATTACTACTAAGTTAAAATGCCATTATTGAGAAGGTTCCTCCAACTCAATCCCAAAATTCCCAAGTTATTAGTAACCCAATAATTTCATTAAATAGAGTGATGAGATCAACCAATAATTCACTTCTAGATACTCAAATTGTCCATAACCGGGGACACGGCTAATCATGATTAGTTTGTACACTCTGCAGAGGTTTGCGCACTTTTCCCCACAAGACTCGACCGCCTCCATGATCGGAAGATCGAGACATAGCCTTTCAAAAGTGTTTCCCCTTAACCCTTGGTAGACTGGTACACCTACTGTCCCCTACATCAGCTAGTCTACCACGGAAAGAGACATAGCCTTTCAAAAGTGTTTCCCCTTAACCCTTGGTAGCTTCTGGCTGCACACGGAAGTTTCTAGGCATGAAATATCTTATGATCCCTTTGAGCTTGGGTGGCGGACCTAGGGTTATCACATGGGTACTCCGGTATTCCCCTTGGGCAAGCACTGGTTACTCCAGGTGCCCCAAACAATCCACCCAGATGTGTATTAAAGTTGCCACCTTATGGTGTCCCAAAATTATTATCTCTCACAACTTGCATGGATCACACATACCAATCCCCGTCTACGAGC
Source organism: Triticum dicoccoides (assembly GCF_002162155.2). Classification (NCBI taxonomy): domain Eukaryota; kingdom Viridiplantae; phylum Streptophyta; class Magnoliopsida; order Poales; family Poaceae; genus Triticum; species Triticum dicoccoides. The sequence continues at coordinate 416,221,529 of NC_041382.1, forward strand.
ATGGCTAAGCAATATATGATATAACGAATATTCTCGGGGTGATCAAAGGTCATAGGTTCCTACCACAAGAACTACAAAGCATAACCACATGTTCCCAATCCTACTCATGCAATCTTTGAGGGTGAAACTAATGCATAGTAAAAACTGGGTATTGAAAATTATGATCAAAGTGTGAACTTGCCTTGCTGACGTTCGCTGAACTGTAAAGATTCGTGGTAGCAAGCTTCGCACTCCGGATGATCTAACGTAAGTAAGCAATAACATACATAAGCATATAAGCAAAGATCCAAAAAGAAAACAAATGAAAGACTTCAAAAAACTCCAAAACAACCAAATAAAGTTTCTGTACATAACATAATTTTTACAGTAGCAAAAATATGTGTGTTCGGGTCTAACAGAAAGTGCACGTTACGAGCTTCGATTTGCAAAAAGAATCACCTAAAACGGAGTTACGAAACTCAATTTATGGCCTAACGAAGTTTGAATTCAAATCTGTTTGAATTCAAATTTTAAAATTTTCAAAAATATTTTTCGTTTGGTTCTCTGGATAGATGGGGTTTCTATGAACTAGTAGGAAAAAGAATCAACTAAATCGGATCTATATACTAAAAGATAAACAAGAAAGAAGATTTGGTAAAGAATCTGAATTTGGAAAAATTCCTGAAAAAGAAAACAAAATGGGCCAGAGACAAGTGGCGCTCTATGATTCGTTGGCTGGGTGCTCACCGGACTTGTCGCCGGAGACGAGGAAGAAGGTGGCTCCGGTGTGCTTTGACGAAGGACGCGTGCGGAATGATGTAGAGGAGGATGAGGTGAACCACTTGAACAAGTTGTGGTGGTAGATTGCTTCCTGTATGCACGGTGAGAGGTTGCCGGAATTCATGAACTCCGGCGAGCAATTGGCGAGGTTAGGGAGGGGCAAAAACTCCAGAAGGAGAGGGCTTCAGACGAGGGTTGTGAGGGGCTCCCAGGGGTGCTTTATATAGGGCAGGGGAGGTCCAGAGTTGGGTGGGGCGAGATGTGTTAATGGCTGCAGTTTTAAGCGCTCATGATGGCCATTATGGTTGTCTTTGAGGCGCACCAGGGAATGGGAGGGGTCGAGGGAGGCGAGGGGGTTCCATTCAGAGGCGTTTTGGAGCGGGGGAGAGGAAGATGAGGGGAGGAAGAGGTAGAGGCGCCATGGATGAACATTCTGTCAGTGTTCACGTACAGAGAGGAGGAAGAAGGAGATAGCACCTGGGCCTGGGCCTGCTGGGTTGCGTATTTTTTTTAAAACATTTTTTTACAGAAGCAAAGAAACACCGAAAATACAAATAAAAGTTAGCCTAAAAATCCCAGAAAATTCACATAGTTATATGGTCTTATATATGACCTAGTGAACTTTTATCTGGCCTAAAATGCAAGTTTTAAAAAATAAATATTTTTGCTAAACTAATAAAATAAATTGCAAATAAAACCCAACAATTATATTTTGATTCCAAATTCAATTTCCAATATTTTCCTTCTGTTTTTGAAGAAGTCATTTTATCTTCTCTCTTTATTTTATTTTTGATATAATGGAAATGAATTAATTTGGTGAAACCAAATTTGATCCATATCCCAACTTTGAAATTTCAAAAGTGGGTTTTGGGGAAACTTCCAACTCTCTCTTTTGGTCCTTGAGTTGCTCAAAGTTCCTTGGATCAAAAATCAAATAAAACAAATGGGGCAAAAACGCATAAATCATGGATGCATATGAATGATCTATTATAAACATCCAAATTGAAAATTGGGATGTTACAACAGAAGGGGGGAGAGTTGGTGATGACAGTGGTGAAGTTGTTGGTGTAGATCGCGGTCACGATGATGGCCCC
>NC_041382.1:416223843-416282973 GCF_002162155.2 Triticum dicoccoides
TTGACCTTCCCCTAGATGCGAGAAGGGTTTCCCCTCTGGTCCTTGTCTTCCATGGTGGCGGAGGGGCGAGAGCCCCTCCGAGATTGGATCTCTCTCTCTCTCTCTTTCTTTTTGTTTCTGCGTTCCCCGATTCTGGCCTTTCACCATTTCTTAAATTCCGGGAGATCCTTAACTCCAATTGGGCTGAAATTTTAACACGATTTTTATCCGGGCATTAGCTTTCTTGCGCAAGAAGAAGGGCACCAACCGCCTTACGGAGTGGCCACAAGGGCCCAGGGCATCGTCTCGCGTTGATTTTTTCCCAAAAATCACATATATTCCAAAAAAACTCCATAAGTTTTTATCCTGTTTGGACTCCGTTTGATATGGATTTTTTGTGAAACAAAAAACATGCAACAAACAGGAACTAGCACTGGGCACTGGATCAATATGTTAGTCCCAAAAAGAGTATAAAAAATTGCCAAAAGTATATGAAAGTTGTAGAATATTGGCATGAAACAATAAAAAATTATAGATATGACGGAGACGTATCAAGTACATAGAGGTGAGGGACAATTTACAAGCCAACATGAAGTTGGCGATGGAGAGAAACATGACGACAATGATGACGAGGGCACCGGCCTTCCGGCCGGCGCTGAACGTGGGAGGCGCCTCCTCCCTTCTCCTTTCCTTGTCTTGGCCCTTCTCTATGGTGGAGTTTGCTGCAATGAAGGTGTGGTGGTTGTAGATGGAACTTTTGGAGGATGAATATGAGATGAGCCAGCGGCTAGGGTTGGAGGTCTTCATATAGGGGTGCTCCTCGGGTGGCATCCGTTGATCTAGCCTCATCCCCTTCATCCATGGGCTCAAGGGGAGCCAAATCCACGTCCCAAACAAGCCTTGGTCGTCAAGGATCTCGTAGGGAAAGCGGGGATGAAATTGGAGCAAAATTTGGAGAGATATGGCCAATTTCCGTGCCAGTCTAGAGCTCAAATGAGCGGCTCCCGTCGCATGAAAGGTTGTCTTTCCTTATGGACTTGGGAGCTGCTTCTTTATTTCGGTCGCCATTTCTACATACGAACTCCAATTTCGACATTCTTAGGCTCGTTGGATTGCTAGCAAAAAGCATGATGCATTTGTGGAATTATATCTTCATTTTGTACACTTTGATAAATGTCAAATCATCAAACTCTCCAAAGGGCCTTGATCTGGTGCTTGGAACTTCTCCAGTTTGACCCCTAGCTCCACTATTTTGATGTCCCAAGTCCATGAACATGTAAACACACTTACAAAGACTACTAAACAAAGGAAAGCTAAATAAAAATAAAAGGTGTGCATGGAACTTGCTAAAACAAGTAAACACCAAAAAATATGCATTGGAGAAATGAATAAGTGCTAGATGGATATGATATGAGGGTTTTTGGCACTATAATATACGCTAAAATGTATGCATAAAATCCACTCATAAGGCGGCGGCTTGGGGTGATGAAGATGGCTATGGTGATGATGACGAAGACTGGTTTCTTCTGTGATGTTCTGTTATCCATTTAGCGTTGGCCCCTTTATAAATGTTGTCCAGGTGGACGAGGAGACTCGGTTTCCATGCCATGCGACCGCTCATATGAGCGGGCTCGGTCACATGGAATGTCGCCTTTTGCTCTGTTTCTTCTGGTGTGCCTCCCACTTGATTATTTCTATCTCCACTTTACTTCTTTCCAAGTATTGGCTTGATTTCTTCCATAGATAGCCCATTTCCCATGGAAACAAAATAAATAAAGAATTTTTGGAATTCTATGCATTCATTAGTCATTAGTGGCAATAGTGGAGCGAAATATCTCAGTTTTAATGAAATATATCTGTTTAAACTCAGGTTAGAGAAGTGTAAAAATAACAGTCATCATCATGTACCAGTATCTCCAACATCATCTACTTCGACCAGTCTTCACCAATGTCATCGTCAACAACATTGCTCTTACAACAGTCACGGCTACAAACAAATAGTACGTGTGTCGTGGCCTGTTCATGTCTGTGATATGGTTACTGTTGCATATGCGATGTTGTTGCATACGTTTTCTGTTTATTAGTGTGCATCGACTGTTGGATAATTCAGCAATTTTGTAATTAATTTTAGAATATAAATTGACTAAAATTATTATTAAGGGCCAGTTCTTTTGGCTGATTCTGAAAACTGCCCACCGAATCACGTGCCCAAATAATCAGCAGTCTAGTTCTTTTCTACGACTCTAGCCTGTGCTTGTTGTATGAGTTGTGTGCTAAAATATTTGTAACGCCTCCTAGATTGAAACCGCGTGTTGAATTGCGAACACTGGGTAATTCAAATAGTTTCACGTCTAATATGAACATGAAAGCGAGTTGCAAATCTCATGAAGTGTTTAATATTATAATTTAAAAGCAAGTTGCCAATATCATAAAGTGCTTGATGTTACATTTTAAAAAGTGAGTTGCAAACTACAAATAGAAGGATGATCTCAAGGTACAAGCATACGACAATGATGCAGAGGGAAAGCACAAACGATGCCTCCTACAGGGAGGACGTAGAGGGGCGACGACCGTGGAGGTGACATGTATGGTTGTGGAGGAGACGGGAAGGCCGAGCGCGGAGGTGACAGGGATGGCGGGGGATGGGACTGGGATGGTTGTGGAGAAGACGGGAAGGCCGGACGCAGGTGACGGGGATGGCAGCGGACTTGACAGGACAGTGTCATAGGGGACCTGCCATCGACGGATCTGACAGTGTCGGGTCGGCTCGCCAGTTGGCGAGCGAACCCTATCTTGGTTTGAGTGCTTGTGGAAGGAAATATGCCCTAGAGGCAATAATAAAGTTATTATTTATTTCCTTATATCATGATAAATGTTTGTTATTCATGCTAGAATTGTATTAACCGGAAACATAATACATGTGTGAATACATAGACAAATAGAGTGTCACTAGTATGCCTCTACTTGACTAGCTCGTTGAATCAAAGATGGTTAAGTTTCCTAGCCATAGACATGAGTTGTCATTTTATTAACGGGGTCACATCATTAGAGAATGATGTGATTGACTTGACCCATTTCATTAGCTTAGCACTTGATCGTTTAGTTTGTTGCCATTGCTTTCTTCATAACTTATATATGTTCCTATGACTATGAGATTATGCAACTCCCGTTTACCGGAGGAACACTTTGTGCGCTACCAAACGTCACAACGTAACTGGGTGATTATAAAGGTGCTCTACAGGTGTCTCCGAAGGTATTTGTTGGGTTGGCGTATTTCGAGATTAGGATTTGTCACTCCGATTGTCAGAGAGGTATCTCTGGGCCTTCTCGGTAATGCACATCACTGAAGCCTTGAAAGCATTGCAACTAATAAGTTAGTTGCGGGATGATGTATTACGGAACGAGTAAAGAGACTTGCCAGTAATGAGATTGAACTAGATATTGGGATACCGACGATCGAATCTCGGGCAAGTAAAATACCAATGACAAAGGGAACAACATATGTTGTTATGCGGTCTGACCGATAAAGATCTTCGTAGAATATGTAGGAGCCAATATGAGGATCCAGGTCCCGCTATTTTTTATTGACCGGAGACATGTCTCGGTCATGTCTACATAGTTCTCGAACCCGTAGGGTCCGCACGCTTAACGCTACGATGACAGTTATATTATGAGTTTATATGTTTTGATGTATCAAAGGAGTTCGGAGTCCCGGATGAGATCAGGGACATGACGAGGAGTCTCGATATGGTCGAGACGTAAAGATTGATATATTGGACGACTATATTCGGACTTCGGAAAGGTTCCGAGTGATTCGGGTATTTTTAGGAGTACCGGAGAGTTACGAGAATTCGCCGGGGAGTATATGGGCCTTATTGGGCCATACGGGAATAGAGGAGATAGGCCAAAAGGAAGGAGGCCTGCGCCCCCCCTCTGGTCCGAATTGGACAAGGGGTGCAGCCCCCTTTTCCTTCTCCCTCTCCTCCTCTTTCCTTCACTCCTACTCCAATAAGGAAAGGAGGAGTCCTACTCCCGGTGGGAGTAGGACTCCCCCCTTGGCGCGCCTTCCTCCTAGGCCGGCCGCCTCCCCCTTGCTCCTTTATATACAGGGGCAGGGGGCACCTTTAGACACAACAATTGATCATTGATCTCTTAGCCGTGTGCGGTGCCCCCCTCCACCATAATCCTCGATAATATTGTAGCGGTGCTTAGGCGAAGCCCTGTAACAGTAGAACATCAAGATCGTCACCACGTCGTCGTGCTGACGGAGCTCTTCCCCGACATTCTGCTGGATCGCAGTCCGGGGATCGTCATCGAGCTGAACATGTGCTAGAACTCGGAGGTGCCGTAGTTTCACTGCTTGATCGGTCGGGCCGTGAAGACATACGACTACATCAACTGCGTTGTCATAACGCTTACGCTTTCGGTCTACGATGGTACATAGACAACACTCTCCCCTCTCGTTGCTATGCATCACCATGATCTTGCGTGTGCGTAGGAATTTTTTTGAAATTACTACGTTCCCCAACATTGGCATCCGAGCCAGGTTTTATGTGTTGATGTAATATGTACGAGTAGAACACAAGTGAGTTGTGGGCGATATAAGTCATACTGCTTACCAGCATGTCACACTTTGGTTCGGCAGTATTGTTGGATGAAGCGGCCCGGACCGACATTACGCGTACGCTTACGCGAGACTTGTTCAACCGACGTGCTTTGCACACAGGTGGCTGGCGGGTGTCAGTTTCTCCAACTTTAGTTGAACCGAGTATGGCTACGCCCGGTCCTTGCGAAGGTTAAAACATCACCAACTTGACAAACTATCGTTGTGGTTTTGATGCGTAGGTAAGAACGGTTCTTGCTCAGCCCGTAGCAGCCACGTAAAACTTGCAACAACAAAGTAGAGGACGTCTAACTTGTTTTTGTAGGGCATGTTGTGATGTGATATGGTCAAGACGTGATGAGATATAAGTTGTTGTATGAGATGATCATGTTTTGTTGAAGTTATCGGCAACCGGCAAAAGCCTTATGGTTATCTCTCTGTTGCATAAGATGCAAGCGCCAAATAATTGCTTTACTTTATCGCTATGCGATAGCAATAGTTGCAAGAGCAATTGTTGGTGAGACAACCTTGTGACGACACATTGATATAGATCAAGATGATGGAGATCATGGTGTCATGCCGGTGACGATGGAGATCATGACGATGCTTTGGAGATGGAGATCAAAGGCACAAGATGATGATGGCCATATCATGTCACATATTTTGATTGCATGTGATGTTTATCTTTTATACATCTTATTTTTTTTTAGTTCGACGGTAGCTTTATAAGATGATCTCTCACTAATTATCAAGGTACAAGTGTTCTCCCTGAGTATGCACCGTTGCAAAAGTTCTTCGTGCTGAGACACCACGTGATGATCGGGTGTGATAGGCTCTACGTTCAAATACAACAGGTGCAAAACAGTTGCACACGCGGAATACTCAGGTTAAAACTTGACGAGCCTAGCATATAACAGATATGGCCTAGGAACACGAAGACCGAAAGGTCGAGCATGAATCATATAGTAGATATGATCAACATAGTGATGTTCACCATTGAAACTACTCCATCTCACGTGATGATCGGACATGGTTTAGTTGATATGGATCACGTGATCACTTAGAAGATTAGAGGGGTGTCTGTCTAAGTGGGAGTTCTTAAGTAATATGATTAATTGAACTTTAATTTATCATGAACTTAGTCCTGGTAGTATTAGCATATCTTTGTTGAAGATCAATAGCTTGCAATGTTGCTCCCAGTTTATTGTGTTCCTAGAGAAAAATTATGTTCAAAAATGTTAGTAGCAATGATGCGGATTGTATCCGTGATCTGAGGATTATCCTCATTGCTGCACAGAAGAATTATGTCTTTGATGCACCGCTAGGTGACAGACCTATTGCAGGAGTAGAGGCGGACGTTATGAACGTTTGGCTAGCTCAATATGATGACTACTTGATAGTTTAGTGCACCATGCTTAACGACTTAGAATCGGGACTTCAAAGATGTTTTGAATGTCATGGACCATATGAGATGTTCCAGGAGTTGAAGTTAATATTTCAAGTAAATACCCGAGTTGAGAGATATGAAGTCTCCAACAAGTTCTATAGCTAAAAAGATGGAGGAGAATAGCTCATGTAGTGAGCATGTGCTTAGATTGTCTGGGTATTACAATCGCTTGAATCAAGTGGGAGTTAATCTTCCAGATAAGATAGTGATTGACAGAATTCTCTAGTCACCATCACCAAGTTAGTAGAACTTCGTGATGAACTATGATATGCAAGGGATAACGGAAATGATTCCCAGGCTCTTCGTAATGCTGAAATCAATGAAGGTAGAAATCAAGAAAAATATCAAGTGTTGATGATAGACAAGACCACTAGTTTCAAGAAAAGGGCAAAGCGAAGAAGGGGAACTTCAAGAAGAACGGCAAGCAAGTTGCTGCTCAAGTGAAGAATCCCAAGTCTGGTCCTATGCCTGAGACTAAGTGCTTCTACTGCAAAGGGACTGGTCACTGGAAGCGGAACTGCCCCAAGTATTTGGCGGATAAGAAGGATGGCAAAGTGAACAAAGGTATATTTGATATATAGATTATTGATGTGTATTTTACTAGTGTTCGTAGCAACCCCTCAGTATTTGATACTGGTTCAGTTGCTAAGAATAGTAACTCGAAATGGGAGTTGCGGAATGAACAGAGACTAGTTAAGGGTGATGTGACGATGTGTATTGGAAATGGTTCCAAGATTGATATGATCATCATCCCACACTCCCTATACTTTCGGGATTAGTGTTAAACCTAAAATAAATGTTATTTAGTGTTTGCGTTGAGCATGAATATGATTGGATCATGTTTATTGCAATACGGTTATTCATGTAAGTTAGAGAATAATTGTTGTTCTGTTTACATGAATAAAACCTTCTATGGTCATACACCTAATGGAAATGGTTTGTTGGATCTCGATCGTGGTGATACACAATTTTATAATATTGAAGCCAAAAGATGCAAAGTTAATAATGATAGTGCAACTTATTTGTGGCACTGCCGTTTAGGTCATATTGGTGTAAAGCGCATGAAGAAAATCCATGCTGATGGGCTTTTGGAATCACTTGATTATGAATCAGTTGATGCTTGCGAACCATGCCTCATGGGAAAGATGACTAAGACTCCTTTCTCCGGAACAATGGAGCGAGCAACAGATTTGTTGGAAATCATACATACTGATGTATGAGGTCCGATGAATATTGAGGCTCGCGGCAGGTATCATTATTTTCTGATCTTCACAGATGATTTGAAAAGATATGAGTATATCTACTTGATGAAACACAAGTCTGAAACATTTGAAAAGTTCAAAGAATTTCAGAGTGAACTGGAGAATCATCGTAACAAAAATAAAAGTTTCTATGATATGATAACAGAAGTAAAATATTTGTCATAGGCTCTATATACGGTATGCCATGCTGAGTACCGCACCTGATGTGTGCCTTGCCACATGTCTGGCAAGAGGGTACAAAGTTGATCCAGGAGTGGGTCACTAGATAGCGGTCAAAATTATCCTTGGAGTAATAAGGACATGTTTCTTGATTATGGAGGTGATAAAGAGTTCGGCGTAAAGGGTTACATCGATGCAAGCTTTAACACCTATCCGAATGACTCTGAGTAGCAAACCGGATACGTATAGTGGAGCAACCATTTGGAATAGCTCCAAGTGGAGCGTGGAAGCAGCATTTATAATATGACCTAGAGATTTGCGAAGTACATACGGATCTGAATGTTGCAGACCCGTTGACTAAAACCTCTCTCACAAGCAAAACATGATCAAACCCAGAACTCATTGAGTCTTAATCACATGATGATGTGAACTAGTTTAGTGACACTAGTAAACTCTTTGGATGTTGGTCACATGGTGATGTGACCTGTGAGTGTTAATCACATGGCGATGTGAACTAGATTATTGACTCTAGTGCAAGTGGGAGACTGTTGGAAATATGCCCTAGAGGCAATAATAAATTGATTATTATTATATTCCTTGTTCATGATAATCGTTTATTATCCATGCTAGAATTGTATTGATAGGAAACTCAGATACATGTGTGGATACATAGACAACACCATGTCCCTAGTAAGCCTCTAGTTGACTAGCTCGTTGATCAATAGATGGTTACGGTTTCCTGACCATGGACATTGGATGTCATTGATAACGGGATCACATCATTGGGAGAATGATGTGATGGACAAGACCCAATCCTAAGCCTAGCACATAGATCGTGTAGTTCGTTTTCTAAAGCTTTTCCAATGTCAAGTATCATTTCCTTAGACCATGAGATTGTGCAACTCCCGGATACCGTAGGAATACTTTGGGTGTGCCAAACGTCACAACGTAACTGGGTGGCCATAAAGGTACACTACAGGTATCTCCAAAAGTGTCTGTTGGGTTGGCACGAATCGAGACTGGGATTTGTCACTCCGTGTGACGGAGAGGTATCTCTGGGCCCACTCGGTAGGACATCATCATAATGTGCACAATGTGATCAAGGAGTTGATCACGGGATAATGTGTTACAGAACGAGTAAAGAGACTTGCCAGTAACGAGATTGAACAAGGTATCGGGATACCGACGATCGAATCTCGGGCAAGTATCATACCGCTAGACAAAGGGAATTGTATACGGGATTGATCGAATCCTCGACATCGTGGTTCATCCGATGAGATCATCGTGGAGCATGTGGGAACCAACATGGGTATCCATATCCCGCTGTTGGTTATTGACCGGAGAACGTCTCGGTCATGTCTGCATGGTTCCCGAACCCGTAGGGTCTACACACTTAAGGTTCGATGACGCTAGGGTTATAAAGGAAGTTTGTATGTGGTTACAGAATGTTGTTCGGAGTCCCAGATGAGATCCCGGACATCACGAGGAGTTCCGGAATGGTTCGGAGGTAAAGATTTATATATGGGAAGTCCTGTTTTGGTCACCGGAAAGGTTTCGGGTTTTACCGGTAGTGTACCGGGACCACCGGAGGGGTCCGGGGGTCCACCAATGGGGCCACCAACCCCGGAGGCTTGCATGGGCCAAGAGTGGGAAGGGACCATCCCCTGAGTGGCTAGTGCGCCTCCCACAAGGCCCAAGGCGCAGCTAGGAGGAGAAGGGGGAAACCCTAGGCGCAGATGGGCCTAAGGCCCACCCTAGGGCGCGCCCCCTCTCCCCCTCTTGGCCGCCCCCCTCCATCCCATCTAGGGCTGCCACCCCCCTAGGGGTGGGAACCCTAGAGGGGGCGCACCCTCCTCCCCTCCTCCTATAAATAGTGGGGGTTTTGGGCTGCCCAACATACGATTTGATCTCTCCCTAGCGCAGCCCTACCCCTCTCCCTCCTCGTCTCTTGCGGTGCTTGGCGAAGCCTTGCTGGAGTACCACGCTCCTCCACCACCACCACGCCGTTGTGCTGCTGCTGGATGGAGTCTTCCTCAACCTCTTTCTCTCTCCTTGCTGGATCAAGGCATGGGAGACGTCACCGGGTTGTACATGTGTTGAACGCGGAGGTGCCGTCCGTTCGGCACTAGGATCTCCGGTGATTTGGATCACGACGAGTACGACTCCTTCAACCCCGTTCTCTTGAACGCTTCCGCATAGTGATCTACAAGGGTATGTAGATGCACTCTCCTTCCCTTCATTGCTAGTTTCTCCATAGATTGATCTTGGTGATGCGTAGAAAATTTTGAATTTCTACTACGTTCCCCAACAGTGGCATCATGAGCTAGGTCTATTGCGTAGATTCTATGCACGAGTAGAACACAAAGTAGTTGTGGGCATTGATTTTGTTCAATATGCTTACCGTTACTAGTCCAATCTTGATTCGGCGGCATTGTGGGATGAAGCGGCCCGGACCGACCTTACACGTACTCTTACGTGAGACTGGTTCCACCGACTGACATGCACTAGTTGCATAAGGTGGCTAGCGGGTGTCTGTCTCTCCCACTTTAGTCGGATCGGATTCGATGAAAAGGGTCCTTATGAAGGGTAAATAGCAATTGGCATATCACATTGTGGTTTTTGCGTAGGTAAGAAACGTTCTTGCTAGAAACCCATAGCAGCCACGTAAAACATGCAAACAACAATTAGAGGACGTCTAACTTGTTTTTGCAGGGTATGCCATGTGATGTGATATGGCCAAAAGGATGTGATGAATGATATATGTGATGTATGAGATTGATCATGTTCTTGTAATAGGAATCACGACTTGCATGTCGATGAGTATGACAACCGGCAGGAGCCATAGGAGTTGTCTTTATTTATTGTATGACCTGCGTGTCATTGAACAATGCCATGTAATTACTTTACTTTATTGCTGACCGGTAGCCATAGTAGTGGAAGTAATAGTTGGCGAGCAACTTCATGGAGACACGATGATGGAGATCATGATGATGGAGATCATGGTGTCATGCCGGTGACAAGATGATCATGGAGCCCCAAGATGGAGATCAAAGGAGCTATATGATATTGGCCATATCATGTCACTATTATTTGATTGCATGTGATGTTTATCATGTTTTTGCATCTTGTTTACTTAGAACGACGGTAGTAAATAAGATGATCCCTCATAATAATTTCAAGAAAGTGTTCCCCCTAACTATGCACCATTGCGAAGGTTCATTGTTTCGAAGCACCACGTGATGATCGGGTGTGATAGATTCTAACGTTCGAATACAACGGGTGTTGACGAGCCTAGCATGTACAGACATGGCCTCGGACACATGCAAAACACTTAGGTTGACTTGACGAGCCTAGCATGTACAGACATGGCCTCGGAACACAAGAGACCGAAAGGTCGAGCATGAGTCGTATGGTAGATACGATCAACATGAAGATGTTCACCGATGTTGACTAGTCCGTCTCACGTGATGATCGGACACGGCCTAGTTGACTCGGATCATGTAATCACTTAGATGACTAGAGGGATGTCTATCTGAGTGGGAGTTCATAAGATGAACTTAATTATCCTGAACATAGTCAAAAGGTCTTCGCAAATTATGTCGTAGTTCGCGCTTCAGTTCTACTGTTTAGATATGTTCCTAGAGAAAATTTAGTTGAAAGTTGATAGTAGCAATTATGCGGACTAGGTCCGTAAACTGAGGATTGTCCTCATTGCTTCATAGAAGGCTTATGTCCTTAATGCACCGCTCAGCGTGCTGAACCTCGAACGTCGTCTATGGATGTTGCGAACATCTGACATACACATTTTGATAACTACGTGATAGTTCAGTTAAACGGTTTAGAGTTGAGGCACCGAAGACGTTTTGAAACATCGTGAAACATATGAGATGTTTTGAGGGCTGAAATTGGGATTTCAGGCTCGTGCCCACGTCAAGAGGTATGAGACCTCCGACGATTTTCTTAGCCTGCAAATTAAGGAGAAAAGCTCAATTGTTGAGCTTGTGCTCAGATTGTCTGAGTACAACAATCATTTGAATCGAGTGGGAGTTGATCTTCTAGATGAGATAGTGATGTTTCTCCGAAGTCATTACCACCAAGCTGCTAGAGCTTCGTGATGAACTATAATGTATCGGGGACATATATGATGATCCTTGAGATATTCGCGATGTTTGACACCACAAAAGTAGAAATCAAGAAGGAGCATCAATTGTTGATGGTTGGTGAAACCACTAGTTTCAAGAAGGGCAAGGGCAAGAAGGGATACTTCATGAAACGGCAAATCAGCTACTGCTCTAGTGAAGAAACCCAAAGTTGAACCCAAACCCGAGACTAAGTAATAAGGGGAACAGCCACTAGAGCAGAATTACCCTAGATACTTGGTAGATGAGAAGGCTGGCAAGGTCGGTAGAAGTATACTGGATATACATTATGTTAATGTGTACTTTACTAGTACTCCTAGTAGCACCAGGGTATTAGATACCAGTTTGGTTGCTAAGTGTTAGTAACTCAAAATAAAAGCTACGGAATAAACGGAGACTAGCTAAAGGTGAGATGACGATATGTGTTGGAAGTATTTCCAAGGTTGATCAAATATCGTACGCTCCCTCTACCATCAAGATTGGTGTTTGCGTTGAGCATAGACATGATTGGATTATGTCTATCGCAATACGGTTATTCATTTAAGGAGAATAATGGTTACTCTGTTTATTTGAATAATACCTTCAATGGTCTTGCACCTAAAATGAATGGTTTATTGAACTCGATCGTAGTGATACACATGTTCATGCCAAAAGATAGTAATGATAGTACCACCTACTTGTGGCACTGCCACATAAGTCATATCGGTATAAAACGCATGAAGAAGCTCCATGTTGATGGATCTTTGGGCTCACTCGTTTTTTGAAAAGTTTGAGACATGCAAACCATGTCTATTGGTGTATATGCATGAAGAAACTCCATGCAAATGGACCATTTGGACTCACTTGATTTTTGAATCACTTGAGACATGCAAATCATACCACATGGGCAAGATGACTGAAAGCCTCGTTTTCAGTAAAATGGAACTAGAAAGCAACTTGTTGGAAGTAATACATTTTGATGTGTGCAGTCCAATAAGTGCTGAGGCATGTAGTGGATATCGTTATGTTCTTACTTCACAGATGATTTGAGTAGGTGTTGAGTATATTTACTTGATAAATCATGAGTCTGAATTATTGAAAGGTTCAAGTAATTTCAGAGTGAAGTTGAACATCGTCGTGACAAGAGGATAAAATGTCTCTGATATGATCGTAGAGATGAATATCTGAATTACGAGTTTGGCACAGAATTAAGACATTGTGGAAATTGTTTCACAACCAATACAGCCTGGAACACCATAGTGTGATGGTGTGTCCGAACATCATAACTGCACCCTATTGGATATGATGCATACCATGATGTCCCTTATCGAATTACCACGATAGTTTATGGGTTAGGCATTAGAGACAACCACATTCACTTTAAATAGGGCACCACGTAATTCCGATGAGATGACACCGTATGAACTATGGTTTAGAGAAACCTAAGCTGTCATTTCTTAAAAGTTTGGGGCTACGACACTTATGTGAAAAAGTTTCAGGCTGATAAGCTCGAACCCAAAGCGGATAAATGCATCTTCATAGGACACCCAAAACAGTTGGGCATACCTCCTGTCTCAGATTCGAAAGCAATAAGGGATTGTTTCTAGAATCGGGTCCTTTCTCGAGGAAAAGTTTCTCTCGAAGGAATTGAGTGGGAGGATGGTGGAGACTTGATGAGGTTATTGAACCGTCACTTCAACTAGTGTATAGCAGGGCACAGGAAGTTGTTCCTATGGCACCTACATCAATTGAAGTGGAAGCTTATGATAGTGATCATGAAACTTCAGATCAAGTCACTACCAAACCTCGTGGGATGACAAGGATGCGTACTACTTCAGAGTGGTACGTGATCCTGTCTTGGAAGTCATGTTGCTAGACAACAATGAACCTACGAGCTATGGAGAAGCGATGGTGGGCCCGGATTCCGATAAATGGCTCAAGGCCATAAAATCCGAGAGAGGATCCATGTATGAAAACAAAGTGTAGACTTTGGCAGAACGGCTCGATGGTCGTAAGGCTATTGAGTACAGATGGATTTTAAAAGGAAGACGGACAATGATGGTAAGTATCATCATTAAGAAAGCTCGACCTGTCGTTAAGATGTTTTCCGACAAGTTCAAGGAGTTGACTATGATGAGACTTCCTCATTCGTAGCGATGCTAAGAGTCTGTTGGAATTATATTAGCGATTGCTGCATTATTTATGAAATCTTGCAGATAGGATGTCAAAACATTGTTTCCTCGACGATTTTCTTGAGGAAAGGTTGTATGTGATACAACCGGAAGGTTTTTTCAATCCTGAAAGATGCTAATAAGTATGCAAAGCTCCAGCAATCCTTCTAAGGACTGGAGTAAGCATCTCGGAGTTGGAATGTATGCTTTGATGAGATGATCAAAGATTTTGGGTGTATACAAAGTTTATGAGAAACTTGTATTTCCAAAGAAGTGAGTGGGATCACTATAGAATTTCCGATGAGTATGTGTTGTTAACATGTTGTTGATCGGAAATGATTTAGAATTTCTAGAAAGCATGCAGAGTTATTTGAAAAGTGTTTTTCCATAGAAAACCTGGATTAGGCTACTTGAACATTGAGCATCAAGATCTATGAGGATAGATCAAGAAAAATGCTAAATGGTACTTTCAAATGAGCACATACCTTGACATGATCTTGAAGGTGTTCAAGATGGATCAGTCAAAGAAGGAGTTCTTGCCTGAGTTGTAAGGTATGAAGTTAAGACTTAAAGCTCGACCACAGCAGAAGAAAGAGAAAGGACGAATGTCGTCCCCTATGCTTTTGTCATAGGCTCTATACGGTATGCCATGCTGAGTACCGCACCTGATGTGTGCCTTGCCACATGTCTGGCAAGAGGGTACAAAGGTGATCCAGGAGTGGATCACTAGATAGCGGTCAAAATTATCCTTGGAGTAATAAGGACATGTTTCTCGACTATGGAGGTGATAAAGAGTTCGGCGTAAAGGGTTACATCGATGCAAGCTTTAACACCTATCTGAATGACTCTGAGTAGCAAACCGGATACGTATAGTGGAGCAACCAATTGGAATAGCTCCAAGTGGAGCGTGGAAGCAGCATTTATAATATGACCTAGAGATTTGCGAAGTACATACGGATCTGAATTTGTAGACCCGTTGACTAAAACCTCTCTCACAAGCAAAACATGATCAAACCCAGAACTCATTGAGTCTTAATCACATGATGATGTGAACTAGTTTAGTGACACTAGTAAACTCTTTGGATGTTGGTCACATGGCGATGTGACCTGTGAGTGTTAATCACATGGCGATGTGAACTAGATTATTGACTCTAGTGCAAGTGGGAGACTGTTGGAAATATGCCCTAGAGGAAATAATAAATTGATTATTATTATATTTCGTTGTTCATGATAATCGTTTATTATCCATGCTAGAATTGTATTGATAGTAAACTCAGATACATGTGTGGATACATAGACAACACCATGTCCCTAGTAAGCCTCTAGTTGACTAGCTCGTTGATCAATAGATGGTTACGGTTTCCTGACCATGGACATTGGATGTCGTTGATAACGGGATCACATCATTGGGGGAATGATGTGATGGACAAGACCCAATCATAAGCCTAGCACATAGATCGTGTAGTTCGTTTGCTAATGCTTTTCTAATGTCAAGTATCATTTCCTTAGACCATGAGATTGTGCAACTCCCGGATACCGTAGGAATACTTTGGGTGTGCCAAACGTCACAACGTAACTGGGTGGCCATAAAGGTACACTACAGGTATCTTCGAAAGTGTCTGTTGGGTTGGCACGAATTGAGACTGGGATTTGTCACTCCGTGTGACGGAGAGGTATCTCTGGGCCCACTCGGTAGGACATCATCATAATGTGCACAATGTGATCAAGGAGTTGATCACAGGATGATGTGTTACGGAACGAGTAAAGAGACTTGCCGGTAACGAGATTGAACAAGGTATTGGGATACTGACGATTGAATCTTGGGCAAGTATCATACCGCTAGACAAAGGGAATTGTATACGGGATTGATCGAATCCTCGATATCGTGGTTCATCCGATGAGATCATCGTGGAGCATGTGGGAACCAACATGGTTATCCAGATCCCCCTGTTGGTTATTGACCGGAGAACGTCTCGGTCATGTCTGCATGGTTCCCGAACCCGTAGGGTCTACACACTTAAGGTTCGATGATGCTAGGGTTATAAAGGAAGTTTGTATGTGGTTACCGAATGTTGTTCGGAGTCCCGAATGAGATCCCGGACGTCACGAGGAGTTTCGGAATGGTCCGGAGGTAAATATTTATATATGGGAAGTCCTGTTTTGGTCACCGGAAAGGTTTTGGGTTTTACCGGTAGTGTACCGGGACCACCAGAGGGGTCCGGGGGTCCACCAAGTGGGCCCACCAACCCCGGAGGCTTGCATGGGCCAAGAGTGGGAAGGGACCAGCCCCTGAGTGGGCTGGTGCGCCTCCCACAAGGCCCAAGGCGCGGCTAGGAGGAGAAGGGGGAAACCCTAGGCGCAGATGGGCCTAAGGCCCACCCTAGGGCGCGCCCCCTCTCCCCCTCTTGGCCGCCCCCCTCCATCCCATCTAGGGATGCCGCCCCCCAGGGGTGGGAACCCTAGAGGGGGCGCACCCTCCTCCCCTCCTCCTATAAATAGTGGGGGTTTTGGGCTGCCCAACATACGATTTGATCTCTCCCTGGCGCAGCCCTACCCCTCTCCCTCCTCGTCTCTTGCGGTGCTTGGCGAAGCCTTGCTGGAGTACCACGCTCCTCCACCACCACCATGCCGTTGTGCTGCTGCTGGATGGAGTCTTCCTCAACCTCTCCCTCTCTCCTTGCTAGATCAAGGCATGGGAGACGTCACCGGGCTGTACGTGTGTTGAACGCGGAGGTGCCGTCCGTTCGACACTAGGATCTCCGGTGATTTGGATCACGACGAGTACGACTCCTTCAACCCCATTCTCTTGAACGCTTCCGCATAGCGATCTACAAGGGTATGTAGATGCACTCTCCTTCCCTTCATTGCTAGTTTCTCCATAGATTGATCTTGGTGATGCGTAGAAAATTTTGAATTTCTACTATGTTCCCCAACATGTAATGGTGTGTCCAAACGTCGTAACCATACTTTATTAGATATGGTGCGATCTGTGATGTCTCTTACCGATTTACCACTATCGTTTTGGGGTTATGCATTAGAGACAACTACATTCACATTAAATAGAGCACCATCTAAATCCGTTGAGATGACACCGTATGAACTATGGTTTGGCAAGAAACCTAAGCTGTCATTTCTTAAAGTTTGAGGTTGCAATGCTTATGTGAAAAAGTTTCAACCTGATAAGCTCAAACCCCAATCGGAGAAGTGCATCTTCACCGGATACCCAAAAGAAAATGTTGGGTACACCTTCTATCATAGATCCGAAGGCAAGATATTAATTGCTGAGAATGGATCCTTTCTAGAGAAGGAGTTTCTCTCGAAAGAAGTGAGCAGGAGGAAAGTAGAACTTGATGAGGTAACTGTACCTGCTCCCTTATTG
Source organism: Triticum dicoccoides (assembly GCF_002162155.2). Taxonomy (NCBI): domain Eukaryota; kingdom Viridiplantae; phylum Streptophyta; class Magnoliopsida; order Poales; family Poaceae; genus Triticum; species Triticum dicoccoides. The sequence continues at coordinate 416,240,962 of NC_041382.1, forward strand.
GAAAGTAGTTCATCACAAAAACTTGTTCCTGTGACTACTACACCAATTAGTGAGGAAGCTAATGATGATGATCATGTAACTCCAGATCAAGTTACTACCGAACCTCGTAGGTAAACCAGAGTGAGATCCACACCAGAGTGGTACAGTAATCCTGATCTGGAGGTCATGTTACTTGACCATGACGAGCCTACGAACTATGAGGAAGCGATGATGAGCCCAGATTCCGCGAAATGGCTTGAGGCCATGAAATCTGAGATGAGATCCATGTATGAGAACAAAGTATGGACTTTGATTGACTTGCCCATTGATCGGCGAGTCATTGAGATTAAATGGATCTTCAAGAGGAAGACGGACGCTGATAGTAGTGTTACTATCTACAAAGCTAGAATTGTCGCAAAAGGTTTTCGACAAGTTCAAGGTGTTGACTACAATGAGAGTTTCCCACTCGTATCTATGCTTAAGTCTGTCCGAATCATGTTAGCAATTGCCACATTTTATGAAATCTGGCAAATGGATAAACAAAACTACATTCCTTAGTGGATTTATTAAAGAAGAGTTGTAAATGATGCAACAAGAAAGTTTTGTCAATCCTAAAGGTGCTGACTAAATATGCAAGCTCCAGCGATCCATCTATGGACTGGTGCAAGCATCTCGGAGTTGGAATATATGCTTTGATAAGTTGATCAAAGCATATAGTTTTATACAGACTTGCGGTGAAGCCTGTATTTACAAGAAAGTGGGTGGGAGCACTACAGCATTTCTAATAAGTATATGTGAATGACATATTGTTGATCGGAGATAATGTAGAATTATTCTGCAAAGCATAAAGGAATGTTTGAAAGGAGTTTTTCAAAGAAAGACCTCGGTGAAGCTGCTTACATATTGAGCATCAAGATCTATAGAGATAGATCAAGACGCTTGATAAGTTTTTCAATGAGTACATACCTTGACAAGATTTTGAAGTAGTTCAAAATGGAATAGTCAAAGAAGGAGTTCTTGCCTGTGTTACAAGGTGTGAAGTTGAGTAAGACTCAAAACCCGACCACGGCAGAAGATAGAGAGAGAATGAAAGTCATTCTCTATGGCTCAGCCATAGATTCTATAAAGTATGCCATGTTGTGTGCCAGATCTATTGTATACCCTACACTATTTTTGACAAGGAAGTACAATAGTGATCTAGGAGTAGATCACTGGACATTGGTCAAAATTATCCTTAGTGGAAGAAGGATATGTTTCTCGATTATGGAGGTGAAAAAAGGTTCGTCGTAAAGGGTTACGTCAATGCAAGTTTTGACACTGATCCAGATGACTCAAAGTCTCAATCTGGATACATATTGAAAGTGGGAGCAATTAGCTAGTGTAGCTCCGTGCAGAGCATTGTTGACATAGAAATTTGCAAAATACTTATGGATCTGAATGTGGCAGACACGTTGACTAAACTTCCCTCACAAGCAAAACATGATCACACCTTAGTACTCTTTGGGTATTAATCACATAGCGATGTGAACTAGATTATTGACTCTAGTAAACCCTTTGGGTGCTGGTCACATGACGATGTGAACTATGGGTGTTAATCACATAGTAATATGAACTATTGATGTTAAATCACATGGCGATGTGAACTAGATTATTGACTCTAGTGCAAGTGGGAGACTGAAGGAAATATGCCCTAGAGGCAATAATAAAGTTATTATTTATTTCCTTATAACATGATAAATGTTTGTTATTCATGCTAGAATTGTATTAACCGGAAACATAATACATGTGTGAATACATAGACAAACAGAGTGTCACTAGTATGCCTCTACTTGACTAGCTCGTTGAATCAAAGATGGTTAAGTTTCCTAGCCATAGACATGAGTTGTCATTTGATTAACGGGGTCACATCATTAGAGAATGATGTGATTGACTTGACCCATTCCATTAGCTTAGCACTCGATCGTTTAGTTTGTTGCTATTGCTTTCTTCATAACTTATATATGTTCCTATGACTATGAGATTATGCAACACCCGTTTACCGGAGGAACACTTTGTGTTCTACCAAATGTCACAACGTAACTGGGTGATTATAAAGGTGCTCTACAGGTGTCTCCTAAGGTATTTGTTGGGTTGGCGTATTTCGAGATCACGATTTGTCACTCCGATTGTCGGAGAGGTATCTCTGGGCCCTCTTGGTAACGCACATCACTCAATCCTTGCAAGCATTGCAACTAATAAGTTAGTTGCGGGATGATGTATTACGGAACGAGATTGAACTAGATATTGGGATACCGACGATCGAATCTCGGGCAAGTAAAATACCAATGACAAAGGGAACAATGTATGTTGTTATGCGGTCTGACCGATAAAGATCTTCGTAGAATATGTAGGAGCCAATATGAGCATCCAGGTTCCGCTATTGGTTATTGACCGGAGACGTGTCTCGGTCATGTCTACATAGTTCTCGAACCCGTAGGGTCCGCACGCTTAACGCTACGATGACAGTTATATTATGAGTTTATATGTTTTGATGTATCGAAGGAGTTCGGAGTCCCGGATGAGATCAGGGACATGACGAGGAGTCTCGAAATGGTCGAGACATAAAGATCGATATATTGGACGACTATATTCGGACTTCGGAAAGTTCCGAGTGATTCAGGTATTTTTAGGAGTACCAGAGAGTTACGGGAGTTCGCCGAGGAGTATATGGGCCTTATTGGGCCATACGGGAATAGAGGAGATAGGCCAAAAGGAAGGAGGCCTGCGCCCCCCCTCTGGTCCGAATTGGACAAGGGGTGCAGCGCCCTTTTCCTTCTCCCTCTCCTCCTCTTTCCTTCACTCCTACTCCAACAAGGAAAGGAGGAGTCCTACTCCCGGTGGGAGTAGGACTCCACCCTTGGCGCGCCCTCCTCCTAGGCCGGCCACCTCCCCCTTGCTCCTTTATATACAGGGGCAGGGGGCACCTCTAGACACAACAATTGATCATTGATCTCTTAGCCGTGTGCGGTTCCCCCCTCCACCATAATCCTCGATAATATTGTAGTGGTGCTTAGGTGAAGCCCTGTGACGGTAGAACATCAAGATCGTCACCACGCCGTCGTGCTGACGGAACTCTTCCCCGACATTCTGCTGGATCGGAGTCTGGGGATCGTCATCGAGCTGAACGTGTGCTAGAACTCGGAAGTGCCGTAGTTTCGGTGCTTGATCGGTCGGGCCGTGAAGACGTAGGACTACATCAACCGCGTTGTTATAACGCTTCCGCTATCGGTCTACGAGGGTACATAGACAATACTCTCCCCTCTCATTGCTATGCATCACCATGAACTTGCGTGTGCATAGGAATTTTTTTGAAATTACTACGTTCCCCAACAGTTGTGGCTAGGAACGAACGAGAGTAGGAGCGGACATGGGGCTTTTTGCCGGATAGGCTCATTTTAGGCCCGAGTGACATTTCGGTCATAATTATGATGTCCTATAGGGATAGACATTAAAAATGAATCATTTTTAAGGGTCTCGTGGGAATCGCCAAAATTGTCAACTTTTGACGATTCTAAAATACACTGCGATTTTGGATGATTCTAGACAATTCCTAAGAAAGAAATGAGTTTTTTTTTACAATTTTGATTTTCCAGACCATGATTCTTCATAATCGAGTCAAAAAGAATTGTCCCTTAATGCTTAATGTGTTGGCTTGATCCTTCTGATCTATGACTTTCTTCATCGGTGATGGTTACTGTTCTGGGGCGCTATTCTTATTAGGCTTTAGCACAATGGTTTCCCGGCTGTCTACTACAACAAGGTTTGCCCGGCACCTGTGAGGGAAGGGCGATGACAACGGCGCCCCTTCGGCTCGCTCTAGTGCTTGTAGTCGTCGCTAGGTGGTCCACATACATGATTGTAATTTTTATTACTTTTTTTATTCTTTGTACTACCAAAGACAAATAGATTGAAAGTTTGTTGAGGGGGTTCTCCAGCGTGTTGGACCATGCGCCGTTGCATCTGTCGAGGAGTCTCCACATGTATCACAAAAAGCGACTCCGCTTTGAGGTGCACTGGACTAAATTGGAGGGTTTCGACGAAGCCGTCTGCGAGGCTTGGGCATGCGATGAGGAGATCATAGACCCTTTCAAACGCTTGGATGCTTTATTCCGTAACATGGCTACCTATCTTCAAGCTTGGGGCCAACGCAAGTCGGGCAACATCAAGACCCTGATGGCCGTAGCGAATTGGATCATTTTCAGATTCGACCGGGTGCAAGAAGTAAGGATCTTAACCGACATGGAGTGCTAATTGCGGAGAACGCTAAAGTTGGCCTTGCTGGGTTTGGCGTCCCTAGAGAGGACCATTGACCGCCAAAGATTGTGGATTAGATGGTTGCGGGAGGGAGATGCGAACACTAAGTTGTTCCAAGCAGTGGCCAACGGCAGAAGGTCAAAAAACTTCATACCCAAGATCAGGCAAGGCACGAAGATTATCACGGATCAGGACAAAATCATGGACGTGTTTGCGGACGCGTACAACAACATCTTGGGAAAGGCCAGCGCTAGAGGACACTCGTTGGAGCTGGACCTTCTGGGCATGTCGGAGCTTGATCTTTCGGATCTGGAAGGGATTTTTACAGAGGAGGAAGTTTGGCATGTGATCAAAGAATTGCCGCAATATCGTGCATCTGGGCTGGACGGCTTCATTGGGCTTTTCTACCTCAAAGCCTGGCATGTCATCAAGTCTGATATCATGGCAGCGCTGCTTAAGTTGTTTGTTGGCGATTGCAGGGGGTTCGGCAAACTCAACAAAGCTCATATCGTTCTCATCCCCAAATCTCCAGAGGCTCTAGACGTTAAGGACTACATGTCCATTAGCCTCCCCCGCAGCTTTGCCAAGCTGTTCGCGAAGCTGATGGCCACGAGAGCTAGGAAGCGCATGCATGAAGTAGTCAGCATCAATCAGTCCGCCTTCATCAAAGGGCGGAGCATCCACGATAATTACCTGCTGGTCTGGCAGGTTGCTAGGAAAATCCACGCCTCCAAGATACCATGTCTCTTTCTCAAGCTGGATATTGCTAGAGCTTTCGACTCCTTATCTTGGCCGTTCCTGGTGGAGGTACTTGTTGGGGAACATAGTAATTTCAAAATTTTCCTACGCACACGCAAGATCATGGTGATGCATAGCAAAGAGAGGGGAGAGTATCGTCCACGTACCCTCGTAGACCGTAAGCGGAAGCGTTATGAGAACACGGTTGATGTGGTCGAACGTCTTCATGATCCGACCGATCCAAGTACCGAACGCACGGCACCTCCGAGTTCAGCACACGTTCAACTCGATGAAGTCCCACGAACTCCGATCCAGCAGTGCTTCATGGGAGAGTTCCGTCAGCACCACGGCGTGATGATAGTGATGATGTTGCTACCGATGCAGGGCTTCGCCTAAGCACCGCTACGATATGATCGAGGTGGATTATGGTGGAGGGGGGCACCACACATGGCTTGGTGAAAGAGGACATGCAGTGCCCCCATGTGTGGTTTTGGTAATTGATGACATTCTCTATGGACTAATGGTTGCATTGAGTTATATTTGAAGGATTTGTCCATAGGCATGTCTTGAAGTCCATGTGTTGGTTTCAAGGAGTTTATGTGTGGACCAAGGTGCTATTAAGGAATTATCCAAAGATTGGTCATGTGAGTGTTGCGCTTATTGCAAGCATGTCTTGAAGAAGAAGAAGATGGTGTGATCATTCATTTATACCTTCAAAACATCATCCAAATGAAGAGAGTTAGAAAGATTCAAGGTTGATCAAGACTATGTACAAAGAGTTATTCAAGTTGATCAACACACAAAGCGTAGAAGATGTACCAAGTGGGATCAAGTGATCTCATGGTATGGTATGTTTCCATGGGCTTGCATCAAGAGGAATATATCATACAACCCATGGAGAGGATGACATCAAGTGGTGATCGTCATCAAGATTGCGGTATGCAAGTTCAAGTGGAGCATCACGAAGAGATCATCCTTGAAGCTTGATGTCCATTGTGGTGTCAATGGACTTGTGAAGATGTGCCAAAGAGTGGCTCACCCATAGTGGAGTATGGGGGAGCAATCAACTAGTCTTCATCGAGCCAACGCAATCAAGATGGGTGGTCCAACTTGAGGGAGTCAAGGTCGTCATCATCTAGCTCAAGTGGACTATGTGCAAGGCAAAGGTTTTCCCTTGATAGGTTTTCTATTTTACCAATCTCATGGTGGTAGTTGGGAGACTGGGTTATATGATCAATTGCCATACTATCAAGGGGGGCTCTCGATGAGTAGCTTGATTGTATCATTCATAGAGAGCTCAAACCATTGCATCCTAGCATCATCTTTCTTGGTTCTTGTTTGGTTCTCTTTGTGAGTTTTGGAGCTTATGGTCATCTTGATGACAAGCTCGAGTTCATCGAAAACGGAGTTCACTTGCATCTTCTATGATGTTTTCGATGTTGGAGGTTATGCCCGTTCTTCTCTATTGGAGGTCTCACTCCTCCATTTGTTTAGCATTCCTCCCCTACCTCTTCTTACTATAATCACTCGTTGTTGGATGCTACTCGTCGTCATCTATCCAACAAGCTTGAGTTTGCTCAATTCGGAGATCATATGCAGAAGTTGTGGCAGTTTAGGCTTTATTGCATCCTCTATTTTCTCTATTGTGTTCTTGAAAGCCTCAAGCGGTAGTACTGCTCTCTAGACTGGTAGTACCGCTTGTAAGAGGCAGTACCGCGGCCCTGTGTCGTGCGTAGTACCGCTGTTTCTGGGGATGCGCCTTTTTCATGTCGAGTTTCGCGGTAGTACCTCTTATAAGCGGTAAGCGGTACTACCTCTCCACCCGAGCGGTAGTACCTCTTATATGCAGTGAGCGGTACTACCTCTCCACCCGAGCGGTGGTACCTCTTAGAAGCAGTAAGCGGTACTACCTCTCCTCAGAGTGGTACTACCTCTCTGGCAGAACTACAGCTCGTGTTTTTCTCTCTCGTTGGGTTGTTTTGCTCGTGCTAAGCGGTAGTACCGCTCCTCCAAGCGGTAGTACAGCTAGTACGCAACCTGAGCACGTAACGCTTGGATTCGGGAGGTCCTATAAAAGGGGGTCTTCTTCCCCATTGAACCTTATATTTTGAGCTCGTGTTCTTCCCCCATTGTTGACCTTCTTTGAGCTTGCTAACTCTCAATCCCTCCATGCATTCTTGCTAGTTTTTGAGGAAAAAGAGAGAGGAGATCTAGATCCACATTTCCACCAATCACTTTCTCCTCTATGTGAGGGGAACCCCTTGGATCTAGATCTTGGAGTTCTTGGTGTTATCTTTCTTGTTCTTCCTCTCATTTTCATCCCTAGCATTAGTTGCTTCGGTGCGATTTGAGAGAGAAGGACTTGGGCACTCCGTGTGCCCTTGCCATTGCATTTGGTGCATCGGTTTGAGTTCTCCGCGGTGATACGTGTAAGTTACAAGTTGAGGAGCTTATTACTCTTTGGTGCTTGATACCTTTGAGCTTGTTCCTCTTGGGTGCTTGGGCGCCCTAGATGGTTGGTGGTGTTCGGAGCTCAATCATTGTGGTGTAAAGCTCTAAGCAAGCATTGGGGTCTCCAATTAGGTTGTGGAGATCGCCTCGAGCAATTTGACGGGTTCCGGTGACCGCCCCCAAGGGTTGCCAAAGTGTACGGGTTCGGTGACTGCCCCCAAGGGTTGCCATTTGTATGGGTTCGGTGACCGCCCTCAAGGGTCCCTTAGTGGAATCACGACATCTTGCATTCTGCGAGGGCGTGAGGAGATTACGGTGGCCCTAGTGGATTATTGGGGAGCATTGTGCCTCCACAACGCTCCAAACGGAGATTAGCATCCGCAAGGGTGTGAACTTCGGGATACATCGTCGTCTCCGCGTGCCTCGGTTATCTCTTACCCGAGCCCTTTACTTATGCACTTTACTTTGTGATAGCCATATTGTTTCGTGTCATATATCTTGCTATCACCTACTAGTTTTTCTTGCTTAGCATAAGTTTGTGGTGCACATAGGTGAGCCTAGTTATTATAGGTTTTGTGCTTGACAGCTAGGTTTATTCCGCATTTGTTCAATCCTAAAACGTAATTATTTTAAAGCGCCTATTCACCCCCCTCTAGGAGACATCCTCGTTCTTTCAATTGGTATCAGAGCCTTTTCTCTCTTTATAGGGCTTAACCTCCTAGAGAGTAAGGATGTCGACTAGGGGTTTAGGATTCTCTGACACTCTTAGTTTCGATGGCACAAATTTGATGTTTGGGTAATTCGCATGCTTAATCTCTTTAGGGTCATGGACCCAAATTTAGAGAGAATTGTAGATATGGGTTTTTCTCCTCTAAAGAATCCCCGAAGATTATCTTTAGAGGATGAGAAAAACTCTTATCTTAATGCTCAAGCTTCTAATGTGCTTTTCGATGCTTTGAGCAATGTAGTTATTTTTCAACTCATGCCGTTTCGGGATGCTCATGAGTTGTGGACAAAGCTTCAAGATAAACATGGAGTGTCCAAGTTTTATGGGGATGATTGTTCTCCCTCCACCTCCGGCCGTGTTGTTTTCTCAACTTCTTCTACTTCACCTACATGTGGATTTCCACAAGGTAATGATATGGTGAGTAGTGGTGTTCATTGCAATGATGATAGTGTGCTTATCGTTGATGATTCCTCATTACTACCTTATTGCAATGCTCCATCTTTGGACTTCAACACTTCTAGCTCTCTAAATGTTTCACATGCTCGTGTTGATAGTCCTCGCATATCATGTAGAAATTGCTTTACTAAATCTCATAATGATGTGCTTGCTATATCTTGTTGTCATGATAAAAATGCATCTATTTCCTCGAATCGTTGTGCTAACAATGTAGAGGAAATCCAACACCCCATGGAACAAGATGTGATCTTGAAAGGTGCCTCAAGGCATCCTACATCATCATCGATTGCGTTTTGCCTTATGGCTAAGGCTTCAAAGGTATCTCCCACTTTGAATCCCAAGATATCTTGTGATGATATTGTTGATGACAAGAGTGATGATGATGTTGATTATGATGAAGAGAATGATGATGTTGCCTCCTTAAAAATTAAGGGGGAAATGATTTTTAAAGCTCTTCTTAAGAATAACATTTCTCGTTCCAACTTCATGGAAAGCATGTCTATTGCTATTGAGGGCAAGAAATATATTGATGAGTTGGAATCTCGCCTTGAGGAGCATGAGGTCACCATTGATAAAATGGAAGGTCATGGGCGTGATTACGCTAATGAGATTGCGGACCTCTCTCAAGATTTTGAACTTGAACAAACCACCAAGGAATCTCTTGAGGAGACTGTTGCTCTAGAATTATCTAGAGTGAAGGAATCTCATGATAGAGCTCTTGAGGTGGCCAATGTTTTTGAAACAAAAAATGCTAAGCTTGAAGTTGCTCATGCTAGACTCCTTGAGGATTTTGAGCACCTCGAAAATGGCTCAAGGGTCATCAAGGGTGAGCTCATCAAACTCATCGAGTCTCATGCACAACTTAAAGCCTCATATTCAAAAGATCTTGTAAAGTTGCCTTCTCCTCTTGCTATTATTGATGATGCTTGTGCTACTAACTCTATTACATGTGAAGCATCCATTTTTAAGGAGAATGTTGAGCTACGGGCTCAACTTGAGTTGCTATCTAGCAAATATGGGAAATTGGAAGAAAGTCATGAAAAGCTCTCAAACTCTCATGATGATCTTCTAGTATCCCATAATGTGCTAAAGATGGCTCATGAGGCCATGCTTGCCAAGGTAACATCTAGTGAGCCTCATGTGTATACTAGCACTACTTCTAGTCAAAATGCTATATTGCTATGTGCTAGTCCTTGTAATTCATCTACTCACAATGTTGGTACATCTTGTGATGAATTGTTTTCCTTGACTTGTTGCTCTAACGATGAAGCTTATACTTCCTCTAGTACTTGTGTTGAGACTAACCATGTAGAGGAAATCAAAGATCTCAAGGCCCAAGTCACTTCTTTGAAGAAAGACTTGGAAAAGTGTCATGAAGGGAAGGCCACACTCAGCAGTATCTTGAGTGTGCAAAAATCCCCCAATGACAAAGGTGGACTTGGATTCAACTCCAATAAGAAGAAGAAGTCCAAGAGCAACAAGAAGAAGGGCCAAAAACAAGTCAAGAATTTGGTCATGATCATTTGCTTCAAGTGCAAAATTGAAGGACATCATGTTAGATCTTGCCCTTTGAAGAAGAAGGCCATTAGTGACAAGCAACAAGGGAAGCGGCCACAAGTTCATTCTCATGCTCAACCTCAAGTTGAAGAAAGGCCTCTTCCCAAGAAACCTCAAGCTAGTGCTTCTCAAGTTGAGAAATCAAGTGAGAAGAAAGTGAAGAGTAGACGTTGCTACCTATGTTGTGATAAAGGTCACCTTGCCTCCTCATGCACTAGTGGTAACTTATCCAACCCAATTATTATTGATGATATCTATACTCTTGGGAAGGATAAGGGTGGCAATGTGTTTGCCAAGTTTGTTGGTACTCAAAGTGGTGTCAAGCAAAGAACCATTTGGGTAGCCAAGCCTATTGTGACTAACCTCCTTGGACCCAACTTGGTTGGGGACCAACTAGCTCAAACTTGATCAATAGGTGTCTATGGAGGGCATTGGAGACTTGGCTACATTATGAAGAATTAAGGGGGTTTTCACCATTCATATTTTCTCAAGCCAAGTCATTCGGATTATCAAGTTTCTATCTTATATCCAATGTTCCTCCTTGCAGTAACTTGTACTTAAATTGCTTACATTAAAAGTTACTTGCCCCCTTGCATGTTTTGGTTTTGTTCCTTGCATGTGTTTGTATATGATGTGTCTCCAAAGTGCTTTTGTGTATGTTGGTTTGCACATCATGTGCATGTGTGTCGTTCGTTGAGCCTTTGTGCATCTTGGTCATATCTTAGTTGGCTCTTGTGAGAGATTAATGGAATATCCCATTATGGGGAAGTGATGTGCTTTTGTGCACTTCACAATCCTATAAAGGTGGGTACATGGGCAATACCACTTAGTATTGATATTACAAGATTATCTAGTCGCTACATGGTATGTCTTCTCACGAGAAATTCAAATTCTAAGTAGTCCATTAATTATCTCTTGTTGGATCCTTTTAATTGCCTCTTGTCTATATTTAATTGGTATCACATTATGGGGGAGTAATATGCTATGTATATTACTAGCCTAGAAAATGTGTACATTTGAGATATTGTCACCTAGTGCTGATATTGTAGATTATCTTGTTCCTAGGTGGCATGTTAGCTCTACAAGTTGCAATTTGGTTATGTTTGGTGTAAAGATGATGTTGGATATCCTTGATATCTACCACCGGGAATTATTTCCAAATACTTCTTGTCTTTTGACAATGGGTACTCTCTTATGTGTGGTAGAAATTATTGATCAGCTTTACATTGGCTTTTGCTTTTATTTGCCTTTTCTCTTGCCAAAGATTGTATTAACCAGCTTTGTCTTCCATACCACTTGTGGATCTTGTTTATTTCTTGATCTTGTCTAGTGTTTTCTAGATATAGTGAAAGTGGTGATCCCAACTTGTGCATTTTGTATTCAAATGCAAATTCTCTATAACGCACTAGTCTTGGGGGAGCTATCCTATTTTCTATAAAACACTCATCTTGCGATCCTTATCAAGTGTGTGTTGGTGGAAGGCAAGCCGTTTTGGTTTTGGTACTTGTGCCATCATGAAACTTTGTAGAGAGCTTGGTTTGTTTGGAACCATCCTCTCCTTTGGGAGTTTGATATCTTTTATTTTGAGTGTATCAATGGATGTCTCATTCCTTGATGTATCTTTCAATGGATATCCTCCAAGTGATGTTTTATTCATTTGGTATCTCTTCTTCCTTGGTATTTCTTTGTCAATTGGTATCGGTTCTTGAGAGTATTGAGCATGCATATTAACTTCATGTAGTATCTTTGGCATGCTTTATTTTTGACCCAATATATAGGGGAATCTCCACCAAGTCTCAAATTGAATGAGATGTGCATGAAATTCTACTTCATATCTATATGCACATATTTATGTGGAGTTTGTCCTATGTATTGTTGGTGTTTCTAACTCTTTGGTCCCAATGAGTTTGTATACCATTTTGTTTGTGTTGTTGTTCTAGGAACAATTGGAGATGCATTGGATGCTAGGCTCGCTCACAAGGAAGGTGGTGTCACCATGTGCTTATTGGAGTCAAGCTAGGATGCTTAATGAACTACTATCTATTACCTTCAATTGGTTTCTTCTACATCCTTCCAATGATATCTCGGTAAGAAGTATCTATTCATGCATTCTTTTCTTGCATTCAATCTTGTGTAGGTTGCATCTTGGCATGATATTCATTCCAGCTTGTGACACTTGTTTCCTTTCTCAAAGCATCTCAACGATGATCTCATGTTGCTAGTTGTGATGTCTTTGATGGTTGTGTAGTAGGAATTTATTTATATACAATAAGACCATATCTAGCCATGTGTTATGCTTTCAAGCAAATATCTTATTGGTATATTTATGATTTCCTTGTGGATATCTTGTTCTTTCCTTTTTGTAACTATTTCATGTGTATATCCTTCTTTGTAGATATATATCATCATGATTTCGTCTACCTAGAATCTTATACACTTGAGAGAAGTTGCATATCTAGTTGATATCCTTTCTTTCACATCCACCTTGTCTTTCTTATGTTATTTCTTTGGTGGCTCTGTGAAAGCTTTTGCCTTGAGTGTGTGTCTTATCTCGTTGCATCTTGATGCACTCTTGTGTGGTGAAGATTATTTTCCTCATGCTTATCTTTACAAGGCTTTTGCCATCTTAATTGGTATCCCTCGTCTTGATGAGGCTTTCATCTTCTATCTTCACCACGGGTTGTCACAAGCATAAGTTCTTTATATGCTTATTAGTAAGCTTGTGAACCCATTTACTTGTTGTGTGTGGGAATGATAGGCCTTTCACCATGTTGCCTCATTCTTTCAAGACTTTATTGATGCTTAATGCGCATCCGTACATTAGTCTTCTCAAGTGCATTTCCTTGACTCACACACATCATTTTGGTTGAGCCCATTCTTAAGTTGCCTCTTTCACTTGTTGCTCAACCATGTGTTTGTTGCAAGTACTAGGCTTAGTTTCCTATTTGCTCACTTGCACTTGTTGTAAGTTTCTATTGATTTTGCGGGAGCTATGATCCTATTTTGTGCACTTTGTATCCAAATACAAAAATTCTTATGTGTGCACAAATCATGGGGAGCTTCTCTAGTTTCCTTAGAACACTTCTTTGCTCATATCATAATATCCTTTATTCATGTGGCTCATAGGATCTTTGGTCTAGTTGGTTCGATTGATATCCTTTGATTGCTTGCTTAAATTGGTATCTTTTGATTGCTTGATTGCTTGTGTCTCTCTTTCTTATGTCCTTGTGGCATATATTTCTTTAGCAATCTATGTGCCTCAATATAGTTTGTGTTCCTCCAAGTATTTACCTTTGAATATGTGTATGGCATTCCACTATCTTTTTGATAAATACACAATTTATGGAGGAACACTTTTTATATTGGCCTTCTAAGCTTTTCGCCCATTTTGGCAATCGATGCCAATGGGGGAGAAGTTTCAGAGAGTTTTGTGGAGAAGGTTTTCAGAGTCTTCTCCTTGCTTTGGTTTTGTTCCTAATCATTCGCATCTCATTCTCCTGCATCATTGGTTGTTGCATTGCATGGTGATGCATAATTAAACTCTCTTGAAAGTGATTGTCATCAATTACCAAAATGGGGGAGATTGAAAGGACATGCGGTGCCCCCATGTGTGGTTTTGGTAATTGATGGCATTCTCTATGGACTAATGGTTGCATTGAGTTAGTACCGCTAGTACGCAAATTGAGCACATAACGGTTGGATTCGGGAGGTCCTATAAAAGGGGGTCTTCTTCCCCATTGAACCTTATCTTTTGAGCTCGTGTTCTTCCCCCATTGTTGACCTTCTTCGAGCTTGCTAACTCTCAATCCCTCCATGCATTCTTGCTAGTTTTTGAGGGAAAAGAAAGAGGAGATCTAGATCCACATTTCCACCAATCACTTTCTCCTCTATGTGAGGGGAACCCCTTGGATCTAGATCTTGGAGTTCTTGGTGTTCTCTTTCTTGTTCTTCCTCTCATTTTCCTCCCTAGCATTAGTTGCTTCGGTGGGATTTGAGAGAGAAGGACTTGGGCACTCCGTGTGCCCTTGCCATTGCATTTGGTGCATCGGTTTGAGTTCTCCACGGTGATATGTGTAAGTTACAAGTTGAGAAGCTTATTACTCTTGGTGCTTGGTACCTTTGAGCTTGTTCCTCTTGGGTGCTTGGCCGCCCTAGACGGTTGGTGGTGTTCGGAGCTCAATCATTGTGGTGTAAAGCTCCGAGCAAGCATCAGGGTCTCCAATTAGGTTGTGGAGATCGCCCCGAGAAATTTGACGGGTTCCGGTGACCGCCCCCAAGGGTTGCCAAAGTGTACGGGTTCGGTGACCGCCCTCAAGGGTCCCTTAGTGGAATCACGACATCTGGCATTGTGCGAGGGCGTGAGGAGATTACGATGGCCCTAGTGGCTTATTGGGGAGCATTGTGCCTCCACACCGCTCCAAACGGAGATTAGCATCCGCAAGGGTGTGAACTTCGGGATACATCGTCGTCTCCGCGTGCCTCGGTTATCTCTTACCCGAGCCCTTTACTTATGCACTTTACTTTGTGATAGCCATATTGTTTCGTGTCATATATCTTGCTATCACCTAGTAGTTTTTCTTGATTAGCATAAGTTTGTGGTGCACATAGGTGAGCCTAGTTGTTATTGGTTTTGTGCTTGACAGCTAGGTTTATTCCGCATTTGTTCAAGCCTAAACCGTAATTATTTCAAAGCGCCTACTCACCCCCCTCTAGGCGACATCCTCGTTCTTTCACTTGGAACAATCAACTTGTGTGTCTTTGGGTGCCCCCCACCCCCCGTATATAAAGGAGCAAGGGGGGAGGCCTGCCAGCCTTGGTGCGCCCCAAGGAGAGGAGGAATCCTCTTCCTACTAGGAAGAGGATTCATCCTTTCCTAGTCCAACTAGGAAGAGGGAAGGGGGAAGGAAAGAGAGGGAGAGGGAGAGGGAAAGAGGGGCTGCGTGCCCCTCCCCTAGTCCAATTCGGACTCCCCATGGGAGGGTGCGCGCCACCTCCTGGCCTGCAGCCCTCTCTCTCCCCTCAGGCCCACTAAGGCCCAATACTTCCCCGGGGGGTTCCAGTAACCCCTCCCGCGCTCCGGTTTTCTCTGAAATCATCCAGAACACTTACGGTGTCTGAATATAGCCGTCCAATATATCAATCTTTACGTCTCGACCATTTCGAGACTCCTCGTCATGTCCGTGATCACATCCAGGACTTCGAACTACCTTCGGTACATCAAAACACATAAACTCATAATACCGATCGTCACCGAACTTTAAGCGTGCGGACCCTACGGGTTCGAGAACTATGTAGACATGACCGAGAGTCGTCTCCGGTCAATAACCAATAGCAGAACTTGGATGCTCATATTGGTTCCTACATATTCTACGAAGATCTTTATCGGTCGAACCGCATAACAACATACGTTGTTCCCTTTGTCAACGGTATGTTACTTGCCCGACATTCGATCGTCGGTATCTCAATACCTAGTTCAATATCATTACCGGCAAGTCTCTTTACTCGTTTCTGTAATGCATCATCCCGCAACTAACTCTTTAGTTGCATTGCTTGCAAGGCTTATAGTGATGTGCATTACCGAGAGGGACCAGAGATACCTCTTCGACAATCGGAGTGACAAATCCTAATCTCGATCTATGCCAACTCAACAAGTACCATCGGAGACACCTGTAGAGCACCTTTATAATCACCCATTTATGTTGTGACATTTGGTAGCACACAAAGTGTTCCTCCGGTAATCGGGAGTTGCATAATCTCATAGTTATAGGAACATGTATAAGTCATGAAGAAAGCAATAGCAGTAAACTAAAATGATCAAGTGCTAAGCTAACGGAATGGGTCAAGTCAATCACATCATTCTCCTAATGATGTGATCCCGTTTATCAAATGACAACTCATGTCTATGGTTAGGAAACATAACCATCTTTGATCAACGAGGTAGTCAAGTAGAGGCATACTAGTGACACTCTGTTTGTCTATGTATCTACACATGTATTATGTTTCCGGTTAATACAATTCTAGCATGAATA
Organism: Triticum dicoccoides; assembly: GCF_002162155.2. NCBI lineage: Eukaryota > Viridiplantae > Streptophyta > Magnoliopsida > Poales > Poaceae > Triticum > Triticum dicoccoides. The sequence goes on from NC_041382.1 coordinate 416,257,192, forward strand.
ATAAACATTTATCATGAAGTAAGGAAATAAATAATAACTTTATTATTGCCTCTAGGGAATATTTCCTTCAGTACTAAGGGCACGAGGGTTCGTATGGAGATGGGTTAGTTGGGTGACTGCGTTGCTATCCACGGTGAGCACCAGGATCATTTTCAACGGAGTCCCAGGAAGCATCATCTACCACGCTCAGGGTCTAAGGCAAGGGGACCCCGTCTCCCCTATGCTTTTTGTGATCGCCATGGACACTCTCTCTTCCCTCATCAACACAACCATGGCTGAGGGTGTCCTCAACTCCTTCAGAGGGATCGAGCCAATGCAGAGGCTTTCGGTTTATGCTGACGATGTAGCGATGTTTGTGAAGCCTTCAGTGCAAGATCTGTATTGCGTAAAGGAGCCGTCGGAGGTTTTTGGTGAAGCTTCAGGCTTAAGGATTAATTTCACAAAATCGGCTGCGATTTTGATAAGGGGATCAGAGGAGGATGGGCGTAGAGTGAGGGCAGTGTTGCAATGTCAGCTAGGCGCATTCCCTTGCAAATACCTTGGAATCTCGCTCGCGATCCACCAATTGGGATGTACGGACTGGCAACCGTTGCTCGATCAAGTCAGGAAGGTGGTACCTACATGGCAAAGAGGGTTGATTCAGAGGTCTGGAAGATTGATCCTTGCCAAATCAGTTGTCTCTGCAAGGCCGGTACATCATCTCATGGTGCTTGATGCCCCTGGATGGGTCTTTGAAGACATGAAGAAATGGATGAGGGCGTTCTTTTGGGCCGGCAAAGACAAGGTAAATGGCGGGCAATGCCTTGTGGCTTGGGACACGGTGTGCCGTACAACATGTTTTGGCGGCCTGGGATTCCGAGATCTACGCGTGCAGGAGATTGCGCTGTGTGTGCGGTGGGAATGGTTACGCAGGTCTGGCCCATCTAGACCTTGGCACGGTATTCCTATGACAGAGGATGCAAAGGTCAGGCTTGTGTTCAATAGTCTTGTTAAGATCAATGTGGGCGATGGCAAGAGGGTGTTGTTCTGTATGGATCGTTGGATCCATGGGTTTACAGTCAGTGAGATTGCTCCCCTCATCCTCGGGATGGTGAACATGAGGGAACGCAACAGAAGGACAGTAAAACCGGCCTTGTCGGGGAATGCATGGACGGTGGACGTTCAAGGTGACATCTCCTTCACTGCGCACATGCAGGTGTCCAATCTATGCCTAGCCATCGCCACAGTCCCGACTAATGATCAGAGTCCGGACCAGTTTCCTTGGCCAGTAAACATCTTAGGAACTTACACAGCAAGGTCAGTCTACCAAAGGTTATGCATGGGCAACGACAAAAGGCATTTGGAGGAGCTGGGCACCCTTACGGTGCAAATTTTTTGCTTGGCTTGCGGTGTAGTATCGGCTTTGGACTTCTGACAGGCGAGCCAGACAAGGCCCCCAAGATGAGAGGTCACCGTGCTTCACGTGCCTTTAAGAAGAAGATAACACGGATCACATCTTGGTGCATTGCGTCTACGCATGAGAGGTGTGGCACCTATGCCTCGATTCTTTCCAGCTTAACATCCACGCGCCGACCACCAACACTACCTTTTCCGAATGGTGGCTGGAGCAAAGATTGAGGTTAACAGGCAGAGTGCGACGAGGATTCGACTCCTTTGTCATAGGGACGGCATGGGCTCTGTGGAAGCAGCATAACGCTAGGGTGTTCAACAGGCCGCGCGATCAGAAGACACCTCCCCAACTGGTAGCGCCAATTCGTTCTGAGATTGTAGATTGGACTAGTGCAGGGCTCAGTGTTGGAGGTCTAGATCCTTTCGTGAGAATGTAACTGTGTGAGTTTGGGTTGGGGTCGGAGTGGTGTTTGCCATCTTGGATATTCGCATCTCCGTTTGGTCTCTTGTAAATATTGTTCTGTCTTTTATAAAAATATGGTACGCCATTGGCGTACTCTTGAAAAAAAGTTTGTAGTTTCAAAAAAAGAAAAAAGAAAAAAAGTTTGTCCAGAAAAAAGTGATGGCTTCGAAGAGGCCTGATATGGGAGCCGCACCAGTAGCTACGGCCGCGTGCTCCTCCACTAGTGTGCCCTGATCCGCGGTAGGCGCCAAGCGGCAGATTGCACAATATTCTGGTTGGCGGCAGTACTTGAATTTGCTGCCCGCCAAACGGTGTTAAAATCACGCGCCAACTCCCGGCCCGCGCACTTCTCGAGCCAACTTCCCCTCCCATGCCGCCACCGTCTCCCTCCGCAAGCCGCGTGCGTGACCCTCCCATTCCGGTCGCCGTCCTCTTAGCCACTAGCATGCTTAAAACCTAACCGTAGCGCCGGGAAACCAGCACCAAATGAAGCAAGCAACCACCCATGGACACGCCCATGCCGAAACGGCCTCGCCTCGTGCCGGCACCAGCGCCGGTGCCTCGGAGAATCGCCGACATGGCCCCGGAGATCCTCCTCCGCCTCCCTCCGGACGACCCCACGCGCCTTGTGCGCGCCTCCCTCGTCTGCTGGCGCTGGCGCCACCTCCTCACCGACCCGGCGTACCTCCGCCGCTACCGCGCATTCCATCGAACACCTTCCATGCTCGGCTTCGTCCTCAACCTGAAGCAGCATTACCAAGGCATGGCCCAGCTCGTCCCCACCTCCTCCTTCTGCCCCGCCGCCTCCGACCGCCCCGACCTGAATGTGCTGGACGCCCGCCACGGCCGCGTGCTCCTCCACACCGCTCAGGGCCAGCGCCTCGTCGTCTGGGACCCCGTCAAGGGTGAGGAGTTCAAGATCCCCCACGTGCCGGCCTATGCGCTTGGCTTCAACGCGGTCGTGCTCTGCGCCGCGGTCGGCTGCGACCACCTCGACTGTCATGGCGGACCCTTCCGTGTCGCCTTCATGGGATGCGGCGAACATGGCATCACGTTCGCCTGCACCTACTCGTCGGAGGCCGGTGCCTGGAGCCAGCGAGTTGAGATCGAGCAGCCGGCATTTGTTGACGGGCGACCGAGCTTCCTTGTGGGGTACACGCTCTACTTCACCTGCAACCCGTACCTCAATTTCAGAATGTTGGGGTACGACATCATTAGGCAGGAACTCTCGGTGATTTGGCCGCCGTCCCAGCACGAGTACTACTCTTGCACCGTCCTCGTGAAAGCGGAGGATGACAGGCTGGGGTTCGCCGGCGTGCGGAATGGCACGCTCTACCTCTGGTCGATGAAGGATGGCGCCAACGGAGAGGTGGAATGGGTGCAGCGCAGAGTTATCCAGCACGAGACGATGCTCCACACTCGTGGCCTCTCGACGCCACCTGAGGTCGTTGGCTTCGCGGACGGCCACGGACTCATTTTCGTTAGAGCATCTCCAACAGGCGTCGGTCACGCCGCGTGCAAAAAACAGATATGCCACGCGCGTATCGCCTGGTTTGGCACGGTGCGCAGCGCTGGCTCCAGCAGCCGCACTAAAATGCAGCGCGCAAAAATGCAGCGTGCGCGACTCGCCGGTGCATTGCATATGGCATTTTCAACACAAAATGATAAACATTTTCCAACACAATAAAAATTTCACGCAAACAAGTTGATGAAGTTCATGCCCACAAGTTTAAAATCATGCCCACAAGTTCATCCAACCAAGTTCAAAATGCAAATCAAGTTCAATACACAAATGAAAGACACATCATTCCTCGTCCTCGTCCTCGTCCTTGTCTTCGTCCTCGCCCTCATCTTCGGAAGACGATTCTTCCGCCTCCGAAGATGAATCTTCCTCCCTCTCCTCATCGCGCAGTGCATCACGTGAAGCTCCGATGGTGTTGGCAAGATCTTCAACGGCATCTTCATGGGAATGTGTGCGAGGAGGCACATCAAAAGACATTCCGCCCATGGCGGCCGGAGGTGCACCCATGCCTCCCATGAGAGAAGCAAAACTCATGCCTCCCATGGTGGCCATAGCGTCGGGGGGTGCTCCAATGCCAGGCATGCCTCCCATTGCACCTAAACCGCCCACGGTACCTCCAAAGCCACCCATGGCGCCGAGGCCACCACCACCCATGGCGCCGAGGCCACCGCCACCCATGGCGCCGAGGCCACCGCCACCCATTGCACCGAGGCCATCGCCACCCATTGCGCCGAGGCCACCACCACCCATTGCGTCAAGGCCACCGCCACCCATTGCACGAACCATGGCTCTTTTTTGGATCAAGACTTCTTCTTGGTCAAGATTGACATGCTCCTTTTGCGCCGCATTGAGGTTAGTTGTGTCCAAGAAGAACAAGTGCTTCTCCCATTCCAACAACCTAGTTCGCTCCTCATTGCTCACCTTCCTCTCCTCCAAAGCCACCTTCCTCTCCTCGGCCGCGGCATCTTGGGTCCTTGCCATTTTCCTCACCTCGTTGGCTTCTTTTCTTGCCTTCACAATAGCTTCCATAGCATTTTTGAGCTCATCATCTCCTTTCCTCTTCTTCTTTTCGGTTTTGTCTTTCTTGCACCCATCCGGTCGCTTTGGCTTCGAGTATGAAACCGAGTTGGGTGTGGGGCTTCTCTTTCCGTCATCACTTGATGCATCATCCTCCTCATCATCATCATCCAACTTAATTGTTCACTTCCGTTTGTCGCTCAAATGCAAATCATCCAAATCTTCACGCTTCTTCCATTTCTCATCATTCTTCAACACTTCATAGCAATGAGGCAAAGTAAATACCCTTCCTTTCTTGATCTTCCCCTTCTTGGTTTTCCTCTCCTCTTCTTTGAACAAGTTTTGTGCAATGTTGTACTACATGAAAACAAAGCAAGTTAGCACCAACAACAAGCAAAACAAAGAAAGTTAGCACTACCATGTAAGATGAAATGGCACTTACTCTATCGTCCTCATTTGTGCCACTTGGGTTCAACTTGTCAACCGCCTTTTGACAGGCCGCCCACCTTTGACAATCCGAGTTGATTGTCGACCATCGGGACCTAAGTGATCGGTTGGAGCGGTCAATTCCACTCATGTTGCGAGCACAAAAGTGTTCCTTCATCTGGTTCCAATAAGCATCTCTACTTTGATCACCTCCAACGGATGGGTCCCTCGACACTTGCAACCAAGTATTACATAGTAAGATGTCATCGGCGTTGGTGTAATTGCCCGCTCTTCCTTTCGGTGTGTCGACAATGCCCTCACCCTCCTCGTCCACCTCGAACTCATGGTCTTCAAAATGCATGTCATTGGTTTGAGACCAATGCGAATTGTTGGAGCCAACACCCATCGTTGACATGTATGCATCATCATTGAGACTACAAATTTTTTTGCACAATGCAAATAAGCTATCTATATGTGACGAATGCATTCAAAAAATAACAAAAAAAGAAAAGTTAGTTTTTTTTACCTTGGAGGCATTTTGTCGAACATGTTGTGCGCGCCGGCCGCCGGCTCAACGAGTGACCTTGCCGGCGCTTCGGCAGCCGCCGCGCCCGTCGCACGCCCCGCAAGCTTATTCCTCCTTGCCTTGGAGGTGCCGGAGCCGTCCGCCGCCTTGTTTTTCTTCGCCGATGTCTTTCCCTTCTTTGGCTGCGCTGCATTGGGGAGCTTTGAGGAGGAGGGGGCGGCGGCTCGGGCCGGCGCCGACGTGACGCCACCTGCCGCCGAGGTCATCCGCGGCGGCATGAAGAGGCCGCGCGCGAGGCCGCTGGTCGGAGGAGCTCCGGCGGAGGCGAGGCCAACGCCACCCGGGCTAGGGTTTGTGGCGGCGGCAGCGGCGGGGTCGCGGCCATAGGACGGAGTGAGCGGGGTGTCGGCTCGTGCGTCCATGGGTGCGGGTCACCGGCGCCGGTGCGCACGGGGTTTTGGAGGGGGAGAAGAAGAGCGCAGCGCGAGCGTCGAGTGTGCCGCGCGCGGAAGCGGGCGCCGCAAATACACCTCGCGAGGTACCGCTTCCTGCCGCGCGCCCAACTGGTTATACTATGCGCGCGGTTATTGCGCGCCCGCTGGAGCCATCCGCCGGGTTGCGCGCGCGCTAAAGTGGGTATATTTACGGCACGGCGCCTGTTTAGCACGCCTGTTGGAGATGCTCTTAGGACAGGCAACACGGTATTCTCCATGGAGCTCAAGTCAGGCCATGTCCGTAAGGTATACACCTGCAGGTCAAGAAACTACGACGTCATCATTGTTCCCTACATGAGCTTCTGCACTCCAGGTACGTATTGATGCACGTTTGAGAATTATGATGTGTGAATATTTGCAATGCCATATGCTTTGAGCTGCTCTTGCAGTCTTGCTCATAGGCAGGTTGCGCAAGGCTATAATCTTATATGCATCTCCTTGCCCCTACTGCCTAGTATATGTAATCTTCAGGTTGTTTGTTTGTTTCAGCTTCTCCTTGAAGAACCTGTTTCATTCAAATTTTATCGACAATTCTCGACATTGGCTTAGATATAGTACTTCCTCCGTCCCATAGTATAATACACTAGTGTAAAAAAGCTCTTATATTATGGGACGGAGGGAGTAAATCTGAATAATTTTATTATTTTAGATTTCATACCTAACTAGTCGGAATAAAGAGCTACAGCATGGTTATAAGCTTAATCAATTGTATCTTTTCAGATCGTGCTATGGGAAAACTGCCATCGCCATGAGGACCCACTGTTATCCTGTAACAAGGATCTGCTGCCCTTGGCTTGTTTCATAGATGGAGCTCCAAGTGTTATGCTTCCAAGCTGGACTGTCTAAGTAGTTACCATGGTCAATGTTAGTATGTTTAGTTTACAGTGTGGCAGTTGAAACAATGACAAAAGTTATGTAATCATTGGTCAGTTTAGTATGTTCCCTTTGCAGTTGTGAAGCTTAAGCAAGACAATGATGGTCAATTAGTATTTAGTATTGTATCTTTGAGTAGATTGTGCAAGCTCCTGTGGAATTGATACTACAAAGTAAGTTACAATGCAGATTTGTTGATCTACTCTCCAGTTGTGACTATCATACTGTCACCGCAAAAGAAAGTGATTATGATACTGGTCATTTTGGCGTACATTTGCTGCTTGTTTGAGTTTTTTTAAATAATAACTAATACATGTGTGGAACAAGGTTATCCAAGTAAATATTTTTTCAGTTGTTTTGAATCATGGAAATATTTTTTTAGCCACTTTGAATCATGGAAATATTTTTTTCAGCTTTGCTGCACAATATTGCTCTTATCAAATTGTAGAATTTAACAGAGAACTGTGTTAGCCAAATTTAGAGCCAAATACTATGGGAAACATCCATGGGCCAAAGCATGATCATTCTTGATTGTGCCATCATTGGAGTTCCAGTGGTAGCTGGAGGTCCTAGTTGCTTTGTGACTGTGGATTGGCCCCACCATTGTTGCCGCCTAAATAGGAGGTGAAGGAGGAGCCGCCCTCCCTGTGCTACCGTGCCGTCTAAATCGGACTCCGCATAAGGGGTGAAGGAGGAGCTACCCTCGTCGCCGCACAACACATTAGGTGACTTAGACCGGTCGACATCACCGCCGAGACATCGTTGGCGCGACAAGGAGAGGGCACGACCATCACCACCCTGTTGTTGTGAAGGAGCCATCCCTGGCGCTTGCGGGCGCGTGTGGACCTCTTGCATTACCTCAGTCACGGAGGCGGCAACATGTCATCGCGCAACACCATGACGGAGGCCGAGTTGGTGGTGCATCATGAAGCGCCAGGCCGGATTCGCGATGTCAGACATTGCCTTGGACTAGGCCCTTGCTGGCCTTGCATTGGCCTGGGTGGAGGACCTATCTAGGATCATCACAGAGACGTCCATAAGCCGACGGCGGCGCCCCAGTGACCAACTTGTCACGATTGGCATGGACGATTCGCTACATGCCACCGTTCTCATCGCCGGCAATGGCAAAGACGAGGGGCAGGCGAATCGGGGTGACGTACGTAGTCATGCACGTGACGACGGAGGACATCGAGCAGCCAATTAGGGATGCCGCTGCCCCTACGCGTCCTTCTGTCGCTGGAAGGGCCATGGCGACTCCGACAAAGAAGGTCCTGTCGGCCAGGGAGTCCATGCGTACAAGGTTATCATCCGATACTCGTTTAGTTTTTTAGGTATTAAACCATTTAGTTGAACATGTTAAATATCGTCCGATTTAATGCAATATGTCCAACTTTGCATGAATTAGGTCCAGTTTGCATGAAATTCGTTCGATTTGCATGCAATTTATCCTTTTAGTTTCATTTTCATCTGAAATGCAGGCTAACATTTTAGACATGTTGTTGGGTGGCCGGCTCCCATATCCGTCCATGGACCCATCAGGATGCATTCACGAACAGATAGTGCCAATTTACAGGTAGCATGTTGAAGACAAACTTGGCCACATGGGTCGCATGTCATGTGGCGGTCCGTTGTCATGCATGCTCGGTCTGTCACGTGCATAAGCTGGTTGTGCCGGCACGCGACACACTTTGGGCTATGCCTGGGCTGCAAAGCCAATTCGACATGTCGACACGACACGATGCACCGAAATCAATCCAAATAGCCCCCCAAACAATCAATTAGATCGAAAAGCACGGCCATGCAGGCTAAACGTGTGTCGAGCCATCCCATTTACTAGAAAGAGGTTGTGCCTGGGTCTAAGGGCATGGCACACGGTCCGACACGACATGGACGTGTAGCAACCATGTCGTGCCAGGCATGTTTAGCCCTTGGCCGGGCTATGACTAGCCGTCCCCATCTTTTTTTGACGGGAAATATTTGGAGCTTTATTCAACAAACGAAGCCCTGCAAAATCTGCAAGAAGGCTAGTTACAATGATACTAGGTACACAGTCAATCCTACATTCTGTTACATCCAATGTGCTTGCATGTCTAGCACACAGGTGAGCAGGGTAGTTGGCTGATCTAGGAATATGTTGAATACAGAAAGACTTAAAACTAGTAGAGTGCTCCAGTATTTCGGATAGGATAGGTGCCACAACTGTCCTATCATCATGACACGAGTTCCAGAGATTAACGACCTCCAAGCAGTCGGATTTCATCACGACTTTCTCGTAGCCCCTGAGCTTTGCAAAAATGACGCCTTCCCGGATTGCTAGGGCTTTAGAGATGAGGGGGTCAACAATCCCCTGATAAGGTTTACACCACACAACTCTAAAAGTCGAGTGGGAACGAGCGACTCCTCCCACCTCTCCTCTTCGAGCTTCCAAAGCAACACTGCCATCAGTGTTTATCTTGATCTCACCCTCCTCGGGTGGCCTCCAACCATGACCCGGAAGCAAACGAGCATGTTCCTTAGGTAGATCAAGCAAAGCTAAAGTATCTCTGGTCATTTTCATGGACTGTATCGGGTCAAGACCACCTTTATCTTGAGTTGTATTGTTTCGAGAAGTCCATATAGCCCACATGATCGTCACCAACTTGGCTTGATCCGACTCAGAGAACTTGGGATCACAAGTAATGCCCTTTGACCATGTTGTGGGGAATGTAGCATGAAATTTCAAAAAGTTTCCTACGATCACGCAAGATCTATCTAGGAGATGCATAGCAACGAGAGGGGGAGAGTGTCCACGTACCCTCGTAGACTGAAAGCGGAAGCGTTAGGTTAACGCGGTTGATGTAGTCGAACGTCTTCGCAATCCAACCGATCAAGTACCGAACGTACGACACCTTCGAGTTTAGCACATGTTCAGCTCGATGACGCCCCTCAAACTCCTGATCCAGAAAAGTGTTAAGGGAGAGTTTCATCAGCATGACGGCATGGTGATGGTGATGTGATCCGCGCAGGGCTTCGCCTAAGCACTACAACGATATGACCGAAGGAGTAGACTGTGGAGGGGGGCACCGCACATGGCTAAGAGAACAACTGATGTGCTTTGGGGTGCCCCCTGCCCCCATATATAAAGGAGGAGAGGGAGGAGGCTGGCCATAGGGGCGCGCCATGGGGGGGAGGAACCGACTAGGCTCCTAGTCCTAGTTGCCCCCCTTCCTTTATTTCGGAGGGGGAAAAGGGAAGGAGAGGGAGAGGGGGAAGGAAAGGGGGCCGCACCCCCTCCACTTGTCCAATTCGGGCAGCCCATGGGGGGCACCCCTTGCAGGCTCCCCTCTCTCTCCCCTATGGCCCATGTAGGTGTTGGTGAACGTAGCATGCAATTTCAAAAAAAATCCTACGATCATGCAAGATCTATCTAGGAGATGCATAGCAACGAGAGGGGGAGAGTGTGTCCATGTACCCTCGTAGACCAAAAGGTTAACGTGGTTGATGTAGTCAAACGTCTTCGCGATCCAACTGATCAAGCACCGAACGTACGACACCTCTGAGTTCAGCACACATTCAGCTCGATGACGTCCCTCGAACTCTTGATCCAGCAAAGTGTCGAGGGAGAGTTTCGTCAGCACGATGGCGTGGTGACGGTGATGATGTTGTGTGATATGTCCATTTTGCATCATGTTTTCTTACTGTTATTTATAATGTTTTTATCCATAATAATGTTTTTTGGAGTAATTCTAATGCCTTTTCTCTCATAATTTGCAAGGAACACACCCAGAGGGAGAATTTCAGCAGCTGGAAATCTGGACCTGGAAAAGCTACGTCAGGCCACCTATTTTGCACAACTCCAAATGAGATGAAACTTCATGGAGATTTTTTATGGATTATTTAAGAAATACTGGAGCCAATAAACACTAGAGGGGGGCCACCAGGTGGTCACAACCCACTTGGGCGCGCCAGGCCCCCCAAGTGCGCCCTGGTGGGTTGTGGTCTCCTCGGCCCACCTCTGGTGCTCATCTTCTGGTATATAAGTCATTTTGACCTAGAAAAAATAAGGAGAGGACTTTCGGGACGAAGCGCCGCCGCCTCGAGGCGGAACTTAGGCAGGAGCACTTTTGCCCTCCAGCGGAGCGATTCCGCCGGAGAAACTTCCCTCCCGGAAGGGGAAATCATCGTCATCATCATCACCAACAGCTCTCCCATCTTGGGGAGGGCAATCTCCATCAATATCTTCAACTACACCATTTCCTCTCAAACCCTAGTTCATCTCTTGTGTTCAATCTTGTTACCGGAACTATAAATTGGTGCTTGTGGGTGACTAGTAGTGTTGATTACATCTTGTAGTTGATTACTATATGGTTTATTTGGTGGAAGATTATATGTTTAGATCCATTATGCTATTTAATACTCTTCTGATCATGAACATGTTTATCATTTGTGAGTAGTTACTTTTGTTCTTGAGGTCACAGGAGAAATCATGTTGCAAGTAATCATGTGAACTTGATATGTGTTTGATATTTTCATAGTATGTATGTTGTTATTTCCTTAGTGGTGTCATGTGAACATTGACTACATGACACTTCACCATATTTGGGCCTAAGGGAATGCATTGTGGAGTAGTAATTAGATGGTGGGTTGCGAGAGTGACAGAAGCTTAAACCCCCGTTTATGCACTATTTCGTAAGGGGCCGATTGTATCCAAAAGTTTAATGCTATGGTTAGAATTTATTCTTAATACATTTATCGTAGTTGCGGATGTTTGCAGGAGGGTTAATCATAAATAGGAGGTTTGTTCAAGTAAGAACAGCACCTAAGCACCAGTCCACCCACATATTAAATTATCAAAGTAGCGAACACAAATCAAACCAACATGATGAAAGTGACTAGATATTTCCGTGTACCCTCAAGAACGCTTTGCTTATCATAAGAGACCGTTTTGGCCTGTCCTTTGCCTCAAAAGGATTTGGCTACATTGCTGCACTTCTGTTACTATTACCGTTACTTGCTCGCTACAAATTATCTTGCTATCAAACTACTCCGCTACTTACAATTTCAGCACTTGCAGACAATACCTTACCGGAAACTACTTGTCATTTCCTTCTGCTCCTCGTTGGGTTCGACACTCTTACTTATCGAAAATAGCTACAATTGATCCCCTATACTTGTGGGTCATCAAGGCCATTTTCTAGCGTCGTTGCCGAGGAGTGAAGCGCCTTTGGTAAGTGGAATTTGGTAAGGAAACATTTATATAGCGTGCTAAAATTTATTGTCACTTGTTACTTTGGAAAACAATCCTTTGAGGGGTTTGTTCAGGGTATCTTCACCTTGTCCGAACCACAATTAGCAATCCGTCAACATACTGCACCTACTGAAAATATTGAATATGAAATTCCTTTGGGTATGATAGAACAACTGCTAGCTAAACCTTATGCAGGAGATGGAACCGAAATATATGTGGAACAAATTTGTGGATTGTTTAAGCTTGCAGGTTTACCCAGGAAGTGATGAAAAAGGTTTTCCCTTTATCTTTGAAGGGAAAAGCATTGGCATGGTATAGGCTATGTGATGATATTAGATCATGGAATTGGAATCGTTTGAAATTGAAGTTCCACCAAAAAATTTATCCTATGCATCTAGTTCATCGTGATCGGAATTATATATATATAATTTTTGGCCTCGTGAAGGAGAAATTATCGCTCTAGCTTGGGGGAGGCTTAAGTCAATGTTATATTCATGCCCCAATCATGAGCTCTCAAGAAATTATTATCCAGAATTTTATGCTCGGCTTTCTCATAATGATCAAACCATGCTTGATACTTCTTGTGCTGGTTCATTTATGAAGAAGACTATTGAATTCCAGTGGGATCTTTTGGAAAGAATTAAACGCAACTCTGAAGATTGGGAACTCGATGAAGGTAAAGAGTCAGGTATTAAACTTAAGTATGATTGTGTTAAATCTTTTATGGATACCGATGCTTTTCAAAAGTTTAGCACTAAATATGGACTTGACTCTGAGATAGTAGCCCCCTTTAGTGAATCATTTGCTACTCATGTTGAACTCCCTAAGGAGAAGTGGTTTAAATACCACCCACCCATTAAAGAAGAAATTAAAGAACCAATACCAGTTAAAGAAAAAAATATACTTTATAATGTTGATCCAGTTGTTCCTTCTGCTTATATTAAGAAACCACCTTTCCCTGTTAGGATTAAGGAACATGCTAAAGTTTCAACTGTGATTAACAAAAGCTATATTAGAACACCTAAACCTGATGAACAAATTAAAGTTGAACCTAGTATTGCTATGGTTAAAGATCTCCTGGAAGAAGATATGGATGGGCATGTTATTTACTTCTGTGAAGAACTGCTAGAATTGCTAAACCTGATAAAAGAGATAAACATAGACCTGTTGTTGGCATGCATGTTATTTCAGTTAAAATAGGAGATAACTATTATCATGGTTTATGTGACATGGGTGCTAGTGTTAGTGCTATTCCTTACACTTTATATGAAGAAATCATGAAAGAAATAGCACCTACTGAGATAGAAGAAATAGATGTTACTATTAAACTTGCTAATAAAGACACCATATCACCAATTGGGATTATTAGAGATGTTGAAGTCTTGTGTGGGAAAATAAAATACCCTACTGATTTTCTTGTTCTCGGTTCCCCACAAGATGACTTTTGTCCCATTATCTTTGGTATACCTTTCTTGAATATAGTTAATGCTAAGATAGATTGTAAGAAACAAACTGTTGGTGTTAGCTTTGGTGATGAGTCTCATGAGTTTAATCTTTCCAAGTTTAGTAGAAATCATCATGAAAAAGAATTGCCTAGTAAGGATGAATTAATTGGTCTTGCTTCTATTGCTGTTCCACCTACTGACCCTTTAGAACAATATTTGCTAAACCATGAAAATGATTTACATATGCAAGAAAGAAATGAAATTGATAAGGTTTTCTTTGAACAACATCCTCTGCTTAAACACAATTTGCCTATTGAAACTCTAGGAGGTCCTCCTCCACTTAAAGGTGATCCTGTGTTTGAATTAAAACAATTGCCAGACACTTTGAAATATGCTTATCTCGATGAAAAGAAGATATATCCTGTTATTATTAGTGCTAACCTTTCAGAACATGAAGAAGAAATTTTATTGAAAGTTCTAAGGAAGCACCGGGCTGCTATTGGATATACTCTTAATGATTTAAAGGGCATTAGTCCCACTCTATGTCAGCACAAAATTAATATGGAACCTGATGCTAAATCCGTTGTTGATCACCAACGTCGGTTGAATCCAAAAATGAAGGAAGTGATAAGAACGGAAATCTTAAAACTTCTGGAAGCAGGTATAATCTATCTTATAGCTGATAGTAGATGGGTAAGTCATGTTCATTGTGTCCCTAAGAAAGGAGGTATTACTGTTGTTCCTAATGATAAGAATGAACTTATTCCACAAACAGTTGTTACAGGCTATAGAATGGTAATTGATTACAGAAAATTAAACAAAGCAACTAGAAAAGATCATTACCCCTTGCCTTTTATTGATCAAATGCTTGAAAGATTATCTAAGCACACACACTTTTGCTTCCTATATGGATACTCTGGCTTTTCACAAATACCTGTTTCTCAACCTGATCAAGAAAATACTACTTTTACTTGTCCCTTTGGAACTTATGCTTATAGACGTATGCCTTTTGGTGTATGTAATGCACCGGCTACCTTTCAAAGATGTATGACTGTTATATTCTCTGACTTTTGTGCAAAGATTGTTGAGGTTTTCATGGATGACTTTTCTGTTTATGGGAAGTCTTTTGATGATTGTTTAAGCAATCTTGAGCAAGTTTTGGAGAGTTGTGAACAAACAAATCTTGTCTTGAATTGGGAGAAGTGCCACTTTATGGTTAATGAAGGCATTGTTTTGGGTCATAAAATTTCTAAAAGAGGTATTGAAGTGGACCAAGCTAAGGCTGATGCAATTGAGAAAATGCCATGTCCTAAGGACATCAAAGGTATTCGTAGTTTCCTAGGTCATGCTGGTTTCTATAGGAGATTTATCAAAGACTTTTCTAAAATTTCTAGGCCTCTTACTAATCTTTTGCACAAGGATATTCCTTTTGTTTTTGATGATGATTGTTTAGAAGCCATTGAAACACTCAAGAAAGCCTTAATATCTGAACCTATTTGTTTAACCACCTGATTGGAACTTGCCTTTTGAAATTATGTGTGATGCTAGTGATTATGCTGTTGGTGTTGTTCTAGGACAAAGAGTTGATAAGAAACTTAATGTTATTCATTATGCTAGTAAAACTCTAGACAGTGCTCAAATAAATTATGCTACTACTGAAAAAGAATTCTTAGCAGTGGTGTTTCCTTGTGATAAATTTAGATCTTATATTGTTGACTCCAAAGTAACTGTTCACACAGACCATGCTGCTATTAAATATCTTATGGAAAAGAAACATGCTAAACCTAGACTTATTCGTTGGGTTCTCCTGTTACAAGAATTTGATTTACATATCATTGATAGAAAAGGAGCTGAGAACCCCGTAGCTGATAATTTGTCTAGGCTTGAAAATGTGCTTGATGACCCACTACCTATTGATGATAGTTTTCCTGATGAGCAGTTAGCTGCAATAAATGTTGCTAATAGTACTCCTTGGTATGCTGACTATGCTAATTACATTGTTTCTATATATTTACCACCTAGCTTTACATACCAGCAAAAGAAAAAATTCTTCTATGATTTAAGACATTACTTTTGGGATGACCCACATCTTTATAAAGAAGGAGTAGATGGTATTATTAGACGTTGTGTACCTGAGCATGAACAGGGACAAATCCTACGGAAATGTCACTCTGAGGCTTATGGAGGGCATCATGCTGCAGATAGAACTACTCACAAGGTATTGCAATCTGGATTTTATTGGCCTACTCTCTTCAAGGATGCTCGTAAGTTTGTCTCTTCTTGTGATGAATGTCAAAGAATAGGTAATATCGGTACGCGTCAAGAAATGCCTATGAATTATTCACTTGCTGTTGAACCATTTGATATTTGGGGATTTGATTACATGGGACCTTTTCCTTCCTCTAATGGGTATATACATATTTTGGTTGTCATTGATTATGTTACTAAATGGGTAGAAGCCATTCTAACCAGTAGTGCTGATCACAACACCTCTATTAAAATGCTTAAGAAAGTTATTTTCCCAAGGTTTGGAGTCCCTAGATATTTAATGACTGATGGTGGTTCAAACTTTATTCATGGTGCTTTCTGTAAGATGCTTGCTAAGTATGATATTAACCATAGAATTGCATCACCATATCATCTTCAGTCTAGTGGTCAAGTTGAACTTAGCAATAGAGAAATAAAATTAATTTTGCAAAAGACTGTTAATAGGTCCATGAAGAATTGGTCTAAGAAATTAGATGATGCACTTTGGGCTTATAGAACAGCATATAAAAATCCTATGGGTATGTCCCCTTATAAAATGGTTTATGGAAAAGCTTGTCATTTGCCTCTTGAGTTATAACATAAAGCATATTGGGAAGTTGAAGTACTCAACTATGATTTCAAACTTGCTGGTGAAAAGAGGTTATTTGATATAAGCTCCTTAGATGAATGGAGAACCCAAGCTTATGAGAATGCAAAGTTATTCAAAGAAAAAGTAAAAAAGATGACATGACAAAAGAATTCAAAAGTGTGAGTTTAAAGTTGGAGAATATGTTCTTTTGTACAACTCTCGTTTTAGATTTTTTGCAGGAAAGCTCCTCTTGAAATGGGAAGGCCCATACATCCTCGAGGAGGTTTAACACTTTGGAGCCATCAAAGTAAATAACTCCGAAGGTACTAACCCGAAGGTTGTCAATGGGCAACGAATATAGCATTATATCTCAGGTACACCTATCAATGTTGAAAGTAATATTACCCAAACTTTGACACCGGAAGGACACATAAAATAGTCCTTCCAGAACACTCTAGAATCGTGAAATAAAGAGGTACGTGATACGGTAAGTAAACGGACTCCAAAAAATCCGCAAAAATATTTTTTATCAGTTTTGGAATATTTTAAAATTTTGGAAATAAAGAAACTTCCAGGAAGTGCCCCTTGGTGGGCACAAGACACCAGGGCGCGCTAGGCTGGCGTGCCCAGGTGGGTTGTGCCCACTTGGGACACCTTCCGTACTCCGTTTTTCTACCATATACTTGTCCTCCAAGATAAAAAAATCTATATATACTTCCCGAACCTGTTGATCACCGTATCACGAAGAAATCCTCTGTTCTCTTTCCCAGGTGGGTTGTGCCCACTTGGGACACCTTCCGTACTCTGTTTTTCTACCATATACTTGTCCTCCAAGATAAAAAAATCTATATATACTTCCCGAACCTGTTGATCACCGTATCACGAAGAAATCCTCTATTCTCTTTCCTTGTTGTTTCTGGTCAGATTTATCAAGCCAGGCATCATGTCTTCTTGCTCCTCCAACAACATGGAAGAAGATGCTTGGCTGATGAAGATCAAGATGAAGCAGGATGAGCCTACGGACGCCCTCAAGGGAGACAAGGGCAAGAAAGCTACCATGGATCCGCCCCTGGTGGCAGCACGAGATCTGCTAGCCGAGGAGGAGGAAGAGGATATCCTTAAAAACCTACCTTCCTCATCTTACTCCCACTGAGATTGAGGCTTTTCGCGTCATTGAAATAGTTCGCATGCAGAATAAGTATCTTACTCGCGAAAATATTTTGCATCAAGAGCATATCATCCATCTCCGGAGCGTCATCCAACGGTTGGAGAACCTCTTGATCCTTAAGGATAGGATCGCTTCATCACCACCATCATATTCTTCACCACCAAACGATAATTGAGTATCGGATATGGGCACTCCCCTTGGCTTCCGCCAAGCTTGGGGTAGGTGCCCCGGTATCGTATCATCCCATTATCTCTTTGCTTTTACTTATCCTAGTTCGATCATTTGCTTTTAGATGAAATAAAGTTTAGTTCGATTCTTCATTCTTTGAGATTTTGCTTAGTGATCTATCCTTGTAATCGTGTGCAAGTTATATAATAAAGTTAGTTTGAGTTTTTGCTTTCTTTACTTTCATGTTGCAAATAAAGAAAAGAAATAAAGAAAAAAAGAGAGAAAGGAAACAAATGAAGAAAGGAAATGAATCAATAAGATTATATACTAATCGTATGGTAGGTGATGGCACCACATAATTAAGGAAAAGTATAAGTAGAAAATTTTATTAGAGATTGACAAACATAGCATTAGTCAATGATGCAATTCATGAAAGAATTAATAAGGGAAGAGAAGATTCACATATATATACTACACTAGAAATCTTTTGTGATTGTGAGCCCCCCATCAAAATATTATATGCCAAAATTGTTGGCATTGGACAAGGAAGACAACTTAATGCTTTATGTTTGTTTATATTCACATAGAAGTCATATTGTCATAGATCCTTTAACATATGATGCTTGCCCCTGTCTTTGCTAGCCAAAAATTTCGTACTAAGTAGAGATACTACTTGTGCATCCAAAAACCCTTAAACCCAAATCTTTTTCATGTGTCCACCATACCTACCTAGGGATTGAGCAAGATCCCTCAAGTAATTTGTCATCGATGCAAAAAGGCAATAAAAATTGCTTCTAAAAGTGTGAGATCATTTAGTGTAAGAGAAAATTGAGCGTTGTACGAACTTGGATGACAAAGAATAAAAGCGACAAACTACATAATAAAGGTTGTCATCTTAAGGGGCAATAGAACGTGACATTCTCTTGCACTAAGGGATTGAGCATACAAACAAATAAGCGCATGGCAACTATCGGTGTCAAAACCGACGGATCTCGGGTAGGGGGTCCCGAACTGTGCGTCTAGGATTGATGGTAATAGGAGATGGGGGACACAATGTTTACCCAGGTTCGGGCCCTCTCTACGGAGGTAATACCCTACTTCCTGCTTGATTGATCTTGATGAATATGAGTATTACAAGAGTTGATCTACCACGAGATCGTAATGGCTAAACCCTAAAAGTCTAGCCTGGCTATGATTATGAGGATCTATCTACGGACCTAGCCCTCTGGTTTATATAGACACAGGAGGGATCTAGGGTTACACAAGGTCGGTTACAAAGAAAGGAATCTTCATAGTTGATCGCCAAGCTTGCCTTCCACGCCAAGGAGAGTCCTATCTGGACACGGGTAGAGTCTTCGGTCTTTGTATCTTTATGGCCCATCAGTCCGGCCCATATCCAATAGATCGGACACCCGAGGACCCCTTAGTCCAGGACTCCCTCAGTAGCCCCTGAACCAGGCTTCAATGACGATGTGTCCGGCGCGCAGATTGTCTTCGGCATTGCAAGGCGGGTTACCTTTTCCGAATACTCCAAGATAGTATTTGGATGAAACAAAATGTGTCCGGATCTACAACACAAGTACCCCACACAGCCTAGTAGAGCATAATATTTCACGAGTCCAACCTGCTGACAACTTTTTGTAATGTGGCATCATGTTTGCCCGGTCGTTATTTCGAACTGTTTCCTGTTCCACGTTTCGAGGCGTGGTTTTTATTGGCACGTTCTGTCGAAGCAGACATCGTGTCCCCTTATTGCAGGATCCTCATTAATACGAGCGTGGGTAACCCAACTATTCCACTGGAAAGATTTCTTGGGAATAGGCAGGTTTTTAGGCTTAGGAGGAGGCGTTCGATACCCGCTGCCTTTATAAAGGAACCAAGGGCCATCCTTTTATGCCAAACCTCTCCTCAACCTTTCCAATCTCGAGCTCTAGCACCCAAGGTTCGACTTCATTGCTTCAAGCTTCCGCATCATGTCTGGACCCAGCCATCAAGGTCGATGGGTGGCTTCCTCCGTCACAGAGGAGGATATTGCAAAGCTTCGGGCGGCCAGATACCTGACCACGAAGATCCACCACAGGCTCCCTTCTCAAGGACAGGTTATTACAACCCCCAGATATGGCGAGAGGGTTGTATTTATCTCTCACTTCCTCCGAGGGCTAGGGTTCGCTCTCCACCCCTTTGTCCGGGGGCTAATGTTCTATTACAGACTAGATTTTCATGATCTAGCTCCGGATTCTTTCCTTCACGTCTTGGCATTTATTGTCACGTGTGAGGCCTTTCTCCGAATGCCCCCACACTTCGGCTTATGGCTCAAGACCTTTGGTGTGAAGCCAAAGGTAGTTGACGGGGAACAAGTGGAGTGCGGCGGTGCTGTAGAAAGCCGGCTTACCAACACTCCCTGGCCAAACGGCTCTTTCACCGAAGCTTCCAATCAATGGCAGCGAGAGTGGTTTTACGTTAGGGAACCCCATAGCACCAAGTGGGCAGCTACACCTGCGTTCCGTTCCGGCCCTCCATTACAGCTTGCAGCATGGGTCAATAAAAGGGGCTGGACCGGGGATCAGTTGATGAAGTGCGGACAGAGCCGCATCCGAACCCTCCTCCACAGGGACATCGATCTTGTCAACGTGATTCAAGTAATGCTGATTCGCCGAATCCTGCCATGCTAGCGTAGGCCTCTCCGCATGTGGGAGTTTAATCCGGAAGGGCCACGAACCCTCCAACACTTCTTCGGTGCTACGCACAAAGGGATGTGGAAGATGTTTTTTGGGAAACAAAAACATTGGCCGGACACCTCCGAAGACGTCGGCCTTGACTGCAACCATCCGGACACCACGGTAAGCACTTGTCTTTCGAACACTTTGTAGATAAGTATATCGTGGTATGTTATCGAGCAAACTATCTTCTTTCAGGGCTGGATAAAGAAAGCGAAACTGATTAGGTGTTCAGTCCCCCTTCCCGAAGCTTTAGCAGATTCCGTATTAACAAGGATGCTGGCCCCCGCACCATACCAGATGTCTGCGAAGGAGGACAAGACGGGGAACAGGAGGAGCAAAGAAGGCCTCCATCCCAAAGATATTTTAGACACCATGTCCAGGGAGATGAAAATCCCATCGCTCGAAGGCAAAAGTAAAGGAGAAGCCAACATTCATTCCCCCTATGGTAAGAAAAGGGCCGTCTTCGAAGATTGGGAAGGAAAGGCTCCCAAGCGAGGCAAGATGCCCCTTTCAGGTGACTCGGGCTTGAAGGACGACATTATCGCGCAGTCCTACAGTGAGGCCAAACCTAAATCGTGAGTGAACAAGGGTGTTTTACACATACTTCGTTCCTTTCCTGTGACCAGGGTAACATCTAAAATGTATGCTTTTTTGCAGCTCGGCGCACAATCCTTCTCAACAATCATCTTCCTTGGGAGATCTTCTCCCAGAGATGATGGAAAGCGAGACGCCTCCACCAGTCTCCTCACCCAATAAGGCGGATGACTTCGAGGTGTCATCCCGGAGGGTTTCTCCTGATCCGCAAGTGATGCGAGGAGTGACGAAAACACAAACCGAAGATGATACTTTGGAAGCCCAGGGTCCATGGGCCAACAATAAAGGCCCCGGACTGTCTGGCTTTAAGCCGGAGAAAACTCAGGGGGCGAATGAACGAATGCCTTTGAAGGAGGGTCGTGCTGCTGCGGATGCTTTCGGAGACCCAGAAACGCCGTATACATTGACGAACATGTTGCGACAGACGTCCATCTCCGAAGACCATCGTACCTTAATGGGAATGGTGGTTAAAAAGGTCCTATCCACGAAAAGCGGATTGAATGAGGCCTTTATGAGCCTGCTAAGAGGTTTCGAGGTTTGTGCAGTAATGCTTTCAATTGTGTTTTATTCACAAAATACTCCTATGTATAGATAGTAGCTCCTGAGACCCTGATAGGCTTCCCGAGGGAGGCAATCAGAGGATCAAAAATAGTTATCCAGGGAATAATCTAACTATTTGGAACACGGGCTATTACCTCCCCTACAACTGCCCCATCCGCGGAGGTTGCGGATCTATAGCGGAAGATTGATGAGGCGGGTGATGACATCGCGCTGATCAACAGGCGTCTTGATGAGGCGCAAGGTATGTTTTCGGGTCAGTCAGTATATTTATGCATGATAATCTGAGCATGAAGTTGGAATTGTATACTGAGACATGCATAACTACATATGGTGCTGCTGCGGTGGAGGCCCTTCGGGCTTAGCTTGTCCTTGCCAAGGAACGAACCCCGATGAGTAATTTGGCTGCCCATAAGGCGACTGAAGAGTTAAAAACCGAACAGGTTGTTCGGCGCCAATGTGAGGAAAGAATTGCTACCATTGCACGCAAGCTGGAGGAGGTCACCGTCCAGTGCGAATTCCTTGAGAAGGATAACAACGCCAAAGTGGCCGATCTCGACAAGGCCTTACAAGAGGCGAAAGAAGCACGGTCTGAGTCTAGAGCGGCTCTGGAAGACATCCGGCAAGCTGGGGAGATAGCGGCTGGTAAGCCTTTCTTGTTATAGACGAAGTTTGGAGATCCGAAGTATTCCACGCTTAACCAAATGTAGAGTTCTCCGGACACTTGTTTGGACCTGCCGAAGAGTGCCTCCGATGGGTCGCAATTTTACCAAGTGCAGGAAGGTTGTGCCACGGAGAAGCTTTTTTGGTCACAGTTCGGCGCGCCAAAGCGTCAGTTGTTACTAAATGAACAGATGGCCCAGTGGGCCGAGCTCCATAGGATATCTAGTTCCGCCATGAAGGACGTCATAGTCCAGTTGTGGCCTACTGATCCCATGCCGAATAGTTACTTTGGTTTGGTGCAGCGGCTTGTGGATGCGGTGCCGCGTATCCACGCCGTTAAGCGTTCAACATGCATTGAAGGTGCACAGATGGCCTTTGCCCGTGTCAAAACATATTGGGCCAAGATGAAGGCCACTGAGGTTGCCGTGAGGAGTCCCCCCAAGGGTAAGGATCATCACGCACACGAACATTATTTCGAGGACGTCTTAGAGGGTGCCCGCTTGATAGAGGGTCAATGCTCAAAAGATATGATATTTGAATTAAATGTATTGAACTGTAAAAGATAGTATGATGATAATATTATGATTTTTGCTTAAAAGTTTTTGGTTCCTCCTATGCAGCCATTGTTTGCATAATTTGAAAGTTTTCCAATCGCCGGCTTCAGCCCCCACGTAGAAAATACGGGGGTGTTCGGAAAAGCATATGATCACTCTTAACCCAACGTCTTGGTCCATGAATGGAGGTGTCAATGCGGTGAACGAGACAACCGGACTATAGGGCATTAACACTTTCACTTAGCCATAGGAGTTTTATGGTGGGTCTACGATATAAACCCTGGTATGTACGCTGTTATCCCAACGTGGTGCGTTCACATGTATGACTTAAAGAAAGGTCCTTCGTGTAATACGGAGGGAATTGCGGAAGATTCTGATAAGTCATTGAGTGGTTGACCAGCTCTCACGGCATCATGATAGTCAGTTTTTGGCTTTCTCTACTGAGGTGCTCGCCTGGGTAAACCAGGGCACAATCGCAGTAGTTCTCCCTTTACTACCTTAGCCGATAGAGCAGGACGTAAGGTAGCAAGCACAAGAGCCGGGCAACCCAACTATTGACCCAAGACATGATTCGGAGCTGATGCATATAAGGCAAAACTCGCGACGCCGAAGTATGCTATAAAGCTGCTCGGACTTGTTGGCAATTTAGCTTGTTCCCATATCGAGCCCCTGGCGGGGCATGTGAAATAACACAAGGAGCATAATACAGTTTTTTTAGAGAAAAGTGAATAATTATATTCACTAGAACTTGAGTGACATGCCAATCATTGTTTTGTATATAATAACGCCACGACCCTAGCTATTTGACATGCCAAGTGTTGATGGCTGAGGTAGAAGGCACTTTACAGGCTCGCAAAATAGAGAGTACGGTCTAAAAAAGTTGTTTTGGACCTCCTGTCGCACGTCTGCGCCGCCTTTCCTCGATGAAGGGGCTCCTTAAGGGGAGTAACTTTTGGATGAATGTACAAACCGGAACTCCGATGGAGTCGGTGAGATGACTAGCCTACGAGTCACCTATGATAAAAGGATAATGAAAAAAGAAAAAGTCGTCAGAAAAGAATTGAAAAGAAGGGGGTTATAGAAGTACTTGTAGGCCCGTCCGTATTATGCCTCCGCCGACGCCCATGGTATTTTAAGTGCATAGTTATGTACGCGTGGTATAGATTTCAAAGGTGTATGAGGTGGACAGCGGAGGCCGAACTGCTAGTCCAGCTCCATAATTTGTCGGTCCTGCCGAATGGGGACCGACGACTTTATGGCCGACAAGGTACGCAGTTTAATAAGGCCAACTTGTACTCCAGCTGGAGGGAACATAGTATGGTCCTCAGTTTGGAGGGAGTATGTCTCATGCTCCTCTGTAGGGGCGTGTGTCAAGTATACCATGTTCAGCGTTTTTACCTTGGGGGGAAATTGCTTCTGACCCCCGGTATTTGGTTGGTGAATCTCTTCGTCATCGCTATCACTAGGCGGTCTTTTCCCCTTATGTTCGGTGTTGAGCCTGCCAGCCTGTTTCAAGACCCAACAGCTTCTGTTGGTGTGATTGTCTTGCTTATCGGGATTGCCATGAATCTGGCAGGGTCGATCCAATATCTTGTCTAAGGTGGATGGCTCATCTCTGTTTGCCTTGAATGCCTTTTTCCATTGACCGGATTTGGGGCCACTAAATCCGGCGTTGACCGTTATGTCGCGCGTTCTCTCATTGTCATTGCGACGTTTGTGTTTGCTACATCATGGTTTGCCATTGCCGTCTCGGACTTCGGAAGTGCCCGGATCGCTGGTGTTGTTGCTTCTACGAGCGAGCCAGCTGTCTTCTCCCGCGCAAAAGCGTGTCATCAGAGCGGTAAGGTCTGACATGGATTTTGGTTTTTCTTGAGCGATGTGGTGGGCGAGCCACTTGTCCCGGACACTGTGTTTGAAGGCCGCTAGGGCTTCCGCGTCTGGACAGTCGATGATTTGGTTCTTTTTAACTAAGAACCTAGTCCAGAGCTTCCTGGCTGACTCTCCGGGCTGTTGAACTATATGGCTTAAGTCATCGGCGTCTGGTGGCCGGACATATGTACCTTGGAAGTTGTCGTGAAAGGCATCTTCCAAATCCTCCCAGCTGCCAATAGAGTCTTCGGGCAGACTGTTTAACCAGTGTCGAGCTGGACCTTTGAGTTTTAACGGGAGTTATTTGATGGCATAAAGGTCATCTCCATGGGCCATGTGGATATGGAGAAGGAAATCCTCGATCCATACCACGAGATTAGTTGTTCCATCATATGATTCGATATTCACGGGTTTAAACCCTTCGAGGAATTCGTGCTCCATTACTTCGTCTATGAAACAAAGAGGGTGTGCGGTGCCTCTATGTTGGGCCACATTGTGACGTAGCTCCGATGGAGTCCGTCTACGATTTTCGGCCCGGGTGTGACTAGGTGTAACACCCCGGATATGATTTACCTAATATGTAATCCAACTCTTGCCGTTTCCGGTGTTAAGTTATTTTATTTGCTCGGGTTCGGGTTTTGTCTCCGTGTGTTGTTGTCGTTGTCATGCATCTCATATCATGTCATCATGTGCATTGCATTTGCATACGTGTTCGTCTCACGCATTCGAGCATTTTCCCCGTTGTCCGTTTTGCATTCCGGCACTCCGTTCTCCTCCGGTGGTCATTTCTACCTTTCTTTCGTGTGTGGGGATTAAACATTTCCGGATTGGACCGAGACTTGCCAAGCGGCCTTGGTTTACTATCGGTAGACCGCCTGTCAAGTTTCGTACCATTTGGACTTCGTTTGATGCTCCAACGGTTAACCGAGGGACCGAGAAGGCCTCGTGTGTGTTGCAGCCCAACACCCCTCCATTTTGGCCCAAAACCCACTAAAACCCTATCCATCATCTAGAGCGTTCGATCACGATCGCGTGGCCGAAAACCGCACCTCATTTGGACACTCCTAGCTCCCTCTATGCCTATAAATACACCCCCCTCCGAAATTCTCGGTTCCCCTCTCCCAAAAACCCTAGATCCACTCCATCCGCCGCCGCCGGACAAATTTCGCCGGGCCGGACACGTCCGACCCGCGCCGCCGCCGCCACGTGTCACGCCGCCACTCGCCGCCGCCGTCTCCCACCGCGCCGGCCCGCGGAGCCTGGGGCAGGC